>NW_026585644.1:28752531-28788821 GCF_907164565.1 Psammomys obesus
CACACACACACACACACACACACACACACACACACACACACACACACACCGCAGTAGATAGTCAAAAGGCAAAATTCTAAGAAAAGGGAAACTTAGAAGAGTGCCAAGGAGTTGAAGAAGTTTCTGGAACTCTGATGGGACTCACGGAACAAGCGTTACAAGGTAAAGACGAGGTCCCTAAGCTTCCAAGAGCCTGCCACCAGGCTCAGGTCTCTCACTCAGCCATCGGCGTTCCTTCCCGGGACCTGGCAATCTTGCTTCTTCCCTGTGCACTACAAGGATGCTGGCCTGGAATGTCGGACTTCAAGGCAGCCACATAGTCTTATGAGACATGCCTCCCTTGGTGCCTCCTAGGCTTTTTCCACTTGAGGGAACTGTTTCGTGGTCTCCACTGCATATTGTTTACAGATTTTTCCATACAAGCAAGGAGCGAGTACAAACGATCTTACAGTATTGGCAGCTGTGGCAGAGGTCTCTTCCTACCTCAGAGACCACATCTGCATTTCTCATCTCCACGAACAGCTACAGAAAGAAGCTTCTGGATGGAATAAACACCAGAAGGCAGTTTCACGGACTTCTGCTCATTTGTTTCTGCTCTCTTCCCCTTTATCTCCATCCTGACAGCGATGTTCCATTCCCAGAGAATCTACGGAGAATCCACAAGCTGAGCATCTATGGATGTCTATGGAGTGTCATGTGGGGCAAGGTGCAAGCTGTACTTTTCTACAGCCATCTAATTGCAAAGGGATTCACAAATCATGTATTCTGCTTTATCACAGGCCACTCACTTGTCTCCCAGGGTCTCCTACTATCACTACAAATCCCTCATAACATGGGATCATTATGCAGAAGACACATGCCCCGGACCCCGTAATAATGGTTGTACACCTGATAACTGCAGAGCTCACAGACACTGTAAGAACTAGTTATTCTGTACTCACTAACTGGTTAAGCACGACGTCACACACTGTGGCAGGTATGAGTCTTCATAGTTATTATAGTTTTCAGTCTCTTATCTGTTGCTATCCTTTGGGGCTTTATTTGAGAGCTTGATATTCTTCTTACGGATTTCTAGAAATCCTTTTTAGTAAGAGGTCAGTTTGTTAGTGTGGCAGATAAGAACACAGTGCGTTCAAATCCTAACACTGCTCCCTACTGCCTGGCTGCCTGGACCTGAGTCATTAAATTATCAAGGTCCTTCCAAGTCTCCATTTCCTCTGGTGTGAGCAGGATAATAAAAGCCTCTTCAAGTTGCTGAAAGTATGAAAGAACATTCCTTATTATGACATAATGACTACAGTAACAAGACTCAATAAAAAATATTGCTTGTAAATAGCCACAAGGGTATTGCACACTTGAAACAAATTTTACATTTGAAAAGCAAGAATGTTGAAGGGGTTCAAATTTTTCTTTATTCTCCCGTTAACTAAAAATTAACATGAGGTACTGCATTATTTTCTTGGTTGTTAGCACATGGATAAGGGATATGTTAGCCTTAAAATATCCATCTGTCTGTCTGTCTACCTGTGTACGGCATGTCTGTGTGTGTGTGTGCATGTCACGGAGCACATGTAGAGGTCAGAGTACAACTTGTGCGAGAGCCCTCTCCTTCTATCACATGGTTTGCAAAAATAAGGCTTACACTGTCAGGCCTGGCAGCAGGCCTTTGTTCACGGAGCCATCTGGCTGGCCCAGGTGAGTCATTTTTAAAGCAACAGGCAAACTAGACATTTTCAGGGTAAAGCGTAAGCGGCTCCCGCTATGCTTTCCCATCAGCCATCTTCATGTTGTTTCAGGAAGCCACTTGCATGAGGGAAGCAGTCGGCATATGCAGTGCGTGACGTCCCTGTGGACGCTTCTTTATGGCTGGGTGCCTTTGCTTTTTAAACTGTTTATCCTGTCTTTCTGAAATATGAAAATACTTGAGCTTTTATGAGTAGAAAACAAATGCAAAAGAATGAATACTATAAAAAGAAATTCTGAGGACAAAGAGAATGGATCGTAACTGATGTTTCAAAGGATTAACTATCAACTTTGGTAGGAGTAAAATTACCCAATGATGTGGAAACTTTAAGAAAATACAACTATTTCTTAAGACACACAATGAAATAAATAAAAGGATAAATACCATAAAGACTGCAATTTACTTAACATACACATGAAAACAAAGAGCTGAAAATAGCTAAATACTAGTAGCTATACTGCTACGGATGATGGGTTTTTGTAGACTCATTACATAATTATTTTATTTCAAGTTCCTTAATATTTATAATTAGGATTTTTTAATTTTTAAAATTTCATAATAAAAACGTAAAATTATCCATGAAGAAATGGTTCAAAAACTTTTTTTAAATTTGTTTTATTCCTTGCTCTCTATAATAGTCTATACTGCTAGTGGCTGAGATGGTTTGCTGCTAAATATACTTGCTTTTTTTAAATTTATTTTTTTTTATTTTGTTCTGGAACAGAGTCTAAATCTATAGCCCAGGCTGCCTGGAACTCATTGTTAGTCTCGAACTCACAGTAATCCTCTTGCCTGAGCTTACTGAGATTCTCAGGTGCGGTAATGGAAGTCTTCCATCTGTTACATGTGAGACACTCACTTTCATGTAAGGAAGGAAATTAGGCGTTGGCTAAGTGAATTTAAGGACCATAAAGGATATTCAGAATCAGGTTTAGTAGACCATACCTCTGCTCTCAGTATTCAGGATGCTGAGGCAGGAGGCCTGCTATTGAGTCTGAGGCCAGGCTGGGCTACACAGTGAATTCCAGGTAGCCCTGACTTTAGATTTAAGACTCTGTCTTAAAACAAAACAAAAACAAACAAACCCCAAGCATATTCAGCAGTACACCATCTCAGTGAAACATACAGTAAGCTAACGTAGATCGAAAGGGAAAAATAAAGAAACTGCTTTTGTTAACTGCTAATTTTACTTTTTTTTAATATGAAACATTCCAAAATTTTAAAAAATTCTAAAGATAAAATTTAAGGTATTTGATATTTCCAGAAATAAAAATAATGCCTTGTGGACCAGAAAGTGGCGTCACAAAAAAGTTAGTAAACACAGCTATGCTCAGCCAGCAGCCACTTCACCTGTCCTTCCTGTCCTTTTAGACATGTGTCCCAAGAGCTGGCAGGATGCAGGGGGCACTCTATGACTGGCAGTGTATCCTGAGATCCGTGCACTGCTCAGAAGCCTATTAGATAAAACACTGAGTGCCGACATGCATGAAGAGGGTTCTGTTATGAACCCGTTTTCACTTTCTCACAGCTTTCCAAAAAATTGGCCTTTTGTGGTGAAATTTTCCATGCTTAGTTTCAGCCCAAAGGTGATTTTTTTTGCAAAGTTTGAGAAAAATATATTAAATAGTTTTTGAGTTATGAAAAGATGAAGAAGAAGAAAAAAAAAAGACCACATAAATTTTCCACTTTGAAAGCAGTTTCAGGATTTGCAAAAATATTCACATAGCTAACAGTGACTGAAGTTGAAAAGTTGAAAATTTCCATGTGTCCAGCTTTTCACAAAGTAGTCTGGGAGCTTCAGAGGAGATAATATGTGCACATATACATAATGAATATATATCCTGGACCTGGGAAGACTTCTCAGTGAGGAAACGCACCTGCTGCCCAGCTGATAACCCACACAGTGCAAGGACCGAGCACCCTCTGCACGACCACAGACAAGTGCACATCCAGGCACACAAAATAGATTAAAACATAAAAAATATAAAGAAAACCCCCAAATATATACGAAGTCAATATGTAACAAGTCACTGGAAAAACGGCATCCTACTATATTTAATACACACTTTGCCCAGAATAGATTCTTATATTCTAACCCAGAAAGTCTTTCACAAGTCAGAGTGTTCATGCTGGAGTATCTGATCCCCGTGGTTTCACACACCGGGATTCACTAGTGGAGGAAAGTGTGAGGTGACTGCGCACTGCTTCTGCAGAATTCAGTGTCCTTCATTGTCATCCCACATGGCCCAGCTCAAGTCTGTAATTCTGATGCTGTTTTTAGTTCAACGTTTGCCCTTAGCCTCAACAACATTCTCTCATGCTCTGATCCCTCCAAATTCTCTCCAAACTCCCTGCAGAGAAAACATTCACTGACTTTCCATTAGAACTTCCCTAGGTACTTGAGGAACTCAGTATTGAGGAAACAACAGTAAATATCTTCAGTTGAAGTCAAACAGCTGGAGAGATGGCTCAGTGGTTAAGAGTGATGGCAGCTCTTGCAGAGGACTGGGTTTTGATTTCCAGCACCCATGGAAGCTCTCAATGGATTTGTGACTCCAGTTCCAAGGGACCCAACACCCTCTTCTGGTCCTCTCTGGCACTGCACGCACGTGGGGCACAAATACTCATGCAGGCAAAACACCCGTATACATAGAAATAAAAATGGGAAAATTAAAAAAAGAAAAATATGTTCCCTTGACCAGTTTCTTATTTCCTATATTGAATTTTTCTTCTCAGTTGGCTTCCCAACTAATATCTATCATTCAACAGTCTGCAGCCTCCTTCTCTTATTTCATTAACAATATATTCTCTGGGGTAATCCTCCATCGTCAATTCCACCAATGTGACGCATTCCAGCTTTTTACCTTATTACTTGGCTGTTGGCTTGTTTCAGCTACCTACTTTGGGAAAGTACCACGCCGTCTCAGGACTCTGCAGGGGAGGTATTTGAACAGGGCTCAGCTGGATGGCTGCGCTGCTCCTGTATCAGTTGGGGTCACTGATGTAGCACTTAGTACTCTGAGAGGGCTGCTTAGCTAAGTGCCACAGGACCCACTCGTGCGGCCAGCCAGGCAATGCCAGAGTAGCTGGGCCTTTTATACAGCGGCTGCCTACTGAAGCAGAGGAAATAGAAGTTCCCACCCCTCTGAGGCCTGGACTTGGAGGTGCCAGAGCCTCACCCCCAAGTCACCACAGCAACTTGCTGAAAAGTAGGTCAGGCGAGGAGGCCTCAATGCAAATGGGAAAGGAACCATTTCTTGAGAGATGAACAATAGGGAACCAGGCTGTACAGTCCTCCACATCACTGCACCTTTCCTGACCTTCCCCTTTCTCTTCTCTCAGCTTCTGGGCTGTACTAGTTTGGATGAATGGCTTTCAAAACTTTTACCTTAACTCACAATTAGATATACATTCCAGAGTGTAATCCGAGATAGAAGCACACATTTATAAAATGAGAAACAAATGTGTTAATAAATACCTCTATTACAATATAAATATGTGTGTTCTATTTTTGAAGTGCATCTCTTCTCTTGGGAGAAGATTAGACTTCCCAACCTCATGGACCAAACAGTGGTGGACTGCAGTGGACTCTGAGGATAACTAAGTGTGACCTTCAGAAAGAGACTAAAATGCAGTTCACCCCCTTTCTATCCTCTCCATGAAGCCGGATATCTCAGACAGAGGCTATGCCATCAATTTGGATTCTGGAGTAAGACTGTTTAGAGAGCACTATACAGTGACAGCCTATCTTCAGGGGACTTGTATAGCAAGCAGGAAACAAGCCTTTTTTTGCTCAGGCTTGTTCTCTGTATCTGTATAATTGTGGTACAACCTAGAGTCTTACCCAGCCATATTGGCAACCCAGGACTCAGGATGCACCAATGACTATGGGTAATAGTCTGGGAGACATCTGTATTTTCTGCATCTTTCACTCTTTCTTCCTTTACACCAGATGAAACAATTCCCCCAGAATACGTACACCTGTGCCCTCTTCATTTTGATCTCCACTGGGAATTACACTCATTGTTGCTTACCTGGACTAGCAAACATGCCTGTTTACCTGGTTGTTTGCTTTTTATTGTACCTTCTTTTTCTGTTTCATTTTCTCCACTGAGAAACAAGTTTACTGGATGTGTGACATCACCACCCAGGATTCTTCAGTGGCTTTTAGCCAACCTGCACTGTCTGGCCCCCACAATCAGCCCAGGCTCTAACACCTGATGGTTCTCTGTAGCTGTATCGTACGGCAACCCAACTGAACGTTTCACCTGCTTTTACTAACTTCAGGGGCCTAGTGGCAAAAGTGAATCACCCTGCTCCCCCTCACCTTGAATTCTACGGGCATTTCAACACTTACAATGCACAGTACCTGCCACTTTCTATCTCATGGCATGTGCACTTCTAGAGGCCTGTTTGTGTATTTCAGCTGTGAAGAAGTGCTCTATTCAAAAACGCCTGCCAACAAGGCTGTTTTTCATCTTCTGAGTTGGAAGAAAGGTTCTTCTCTCACCACATCCTGAACCTCTCAGTTCCTCTCTACTTTGCTTCTCTTCTTATCACAGATCTAAAGACATGGCTCTGCCAACAGTGACTACAGCACATTGATCATCTCCTCTCCCTTTCCTGAAGCTTGGCCTGACTACTGAACGGAATGCAACACTGTTGCAGATGCTTCTTGCTGCATGCCTAACATGGCCGCAGAGCAGGGTGCTTCATCATAGACTGTCTAGATAACTTCACAGTGAGCAGAATTATCTGATTTTATTTTGTCCTAATATGGAGATGTACTCCTGAATCGACATGTTAAATAGCCAAACTTGCTGTTCCCCACTCTCAACAAAGCGTTTCAATCTACTTAGTAGGTTTTAAGTCTGAAATTCTGAATATCAGAAACAAAGAAAGAAGCAAGAGTCCAGTGTGGTGGCTCACCCCATCATCAACACTGGAGAGGCATAAGCAGAAGACTGTCTGGCCTAGCAAGTCAGACCCTGTCAAAACAAAAACACCCAGAAAAGAAAAACAAAAACAAACAGGAAAGGGGGAAGAGGGGTCTCTGAGCTCCAACAGCACCCATGCCCTTCTTTTGTCAGTTTTACTATACTATTTTTATGTAGACACTGTTCATCTTTACTGGCACAAATTGTAACACGGCACCAGTTTCTTCTGACCACAGCAAAAAGCATCAATGTGTTTTAAGAAGAGAAATGGCCCTAAACCAAGGGAGGAGACAGAAAACTATAAAATGGACAGATTGGACACATTTTTTAAAACGACAAAGGCTCAGTTCCTTAAAAATGTTCAGGGTACAGGCAAAATCTCCTGACCACATTTTATCCCAGCAGGCACCACCAGAGCACCACCAGTGACAGAGTTACTGTCACTGCTCTGAATCTATGAGAAAAAGTCCTCTCGGTGCACAGAGCGTGCTGACCAGCTACGTAAACCACGCTTCTGAGGCAAGGCTTCCCCGCACCCGGACGAGTGAGCTGCGCATTGTTGCGGAGTTGAAGCTATCTGGATGCCCAGGTAAAGGAAGACACTTGCTGTTCTGAAAGAGCGAGCTTGTTGTAACTGTGCACTTTCCCTGGGGAACACCAGATAACACAAGACAAATGTGCAAAGGATCTGCTGTCTCTGAGAAGATGTTATCCCCAGGTGCCAAGTAAATCCTTAAAGGGAAATAAAAGTGGAATTGCTTGAAACTACCTCACCATTTAGTCCACAGCCCAGGTAAGTCCTACTCTCATGTTTATGGAGATCTGACTTTACAGAATGGCATCTTCTTAACATGCAGAGGGCTGATGCTGAGAACCATATTCCAGACAATAGGATAAGGTTGCTACCTTTTTGTTTTCATGTCAACTATTGCACCTTACTCTTAATTGCTAGAGCAGTGGTTCTCAACCTGCAGGTCATGACCTCTTTGGGCGTTGAAGGACCTTTCTCAGGCATTGCCTAAGACCATCAGAAGACACAGATATTTACATTATGATTCATACAGTTATGAAGTAGTAATGAAATAATTTTGTGGCTTGGGGTCACCACAGCATGAGCAACGTATTGAAGGGTAGTAGCATTAGGGAGGTTGAGAACTGCTGAGCTAGAGCATCTGCAGAGCCTCCAACCCCATTAGCTGCAGATAGAAGTGGCCATGCACACTGCAGGCACACACCATAGTCCACCACCCAAAGGCTGAAGGACCACCAGACACCTCCTTAGACCCTCTTTACAAACACAGTGAACAGAAATGCATCCCGCTTCAAGATTCCACTCCAGGTGATGCTGAATCCTCACAATGTCCCTTTCTCTTACTTCTCACATGTACAAGGAAAGATGACTGTTAATTAAGCTCATCTTAGTTCTAAGAGCCTATGGGTTTAAAAACAATTGTGTTTGTCATTACAAGCCAGGGCAGCTATCATTTATCAGTCTCCCAATTAACTTTAAAAAAAAAAACAAAAAACAAACAAAAACAACAACAACAACAAAAAAGCAACAACTCTGCTCTGGCCACTACTTTCAAAATATCTGACAAACTTCTATTTCTATATTTTTATACATCAAATTTGATTAAAGAGAGCAACAAAAAAATTAATTCCAGACTTAAAAAAGGCAATTATTTTGTACTGCATTAAACTACAGGTCAGACAATATATCTGGCAATATACAATGTCTCTTAAAATGATGCAAGAGCAAACTTGTCAGTAATTACACGAAAATATTGCAAAATGCTGAACCAAAGGAAAACCAAACAAACCAGCTACCAAGCTGCAAATATGCCCTCAAAATCTTATGGGAGTCAAAAATTCCAGTAAAAACAACAGAAGAGATGGAAACACAAGTTTCTTATTATCACACTTCATATGTTATAAAACATAACAGCTAACTTATTTTTGGCAAAATGATTAGGGATTGCAACACTCTGGCTTCCACAAACAAACTTGATTGTCAAATGCATCTCAAATGGAGCATGTCATGTTAACTTCAGGCATGCAGGCACTGTGCTGTCTTAGAGACACTGAAATTTCAACACCTCAGCATGGATCACACCAGCAGTGTTAACAGGTCCAGATGTTTAATGGTTGAGAGGAGGATATAGTGGTGGGGAGTATCAACAAAGTACATAACTGAAACCATACAGAGTTTAAAAAAAGATTTATTTGTACCAGTGTTTTCCCTGCATGTATGAATGTATGTATACCACGCGTATGCCTGGTACCTACAAAGGGCAGAAGAAGGTGTCAGATCCCCCGGAACTAGAGTTGCAGAGGGTTAGGAGCTACCACGTGGGTTCTGGGAACTGAACCCAAAGCCTCTGCTAGAGCAACAAGTATTCTTTTTGTTTGTTTGTTTGTTTGTTTTCAAGACAGGGTTTCTCTGTGTAGCCTTGGCTGTCCTGGACTTGCTTTGTAGACCAGGCTGGCCTTGATCTCACAGAGATCCACCTGCCTCTGCTTCCCTGAACATGGGATTACTGATGTGTGCCCAGCTGCAACAAGTACTATTAACAGAGAAACTATCTGGAGCCTCAGATAAGGCCTCTGAACAGCGAAAACACAAACTGTATAGACGATACCTTTATCTCCCCAAAGGTGCCTTTCACGTACAATCACACAAATTATTTTCTAGTGCATGTCTCTCTTCTCTCTGTATGTGGCATATATATATGTGTGTATGGTCATGCATGTGTGCGCATGTATATGCTTATAATGTAAGGGTGAAGGCTGGTGCTGGGTGTCTTTCTCAACTGTGCTCCTCTAAATCTGGAGCTCACTAATTTGCTGAGGTTGGCAGGCTAGAAGGATCCAGGGATCTCCCCGCTCTTCTCCTACTGAACTGGGGTTTACAGCTGGTTCGGGAGATCTAAGCTCAGGTCCTCATGCGTGTAGAGCAGGTGTGTTGCTCACTGAGCCATCTCTCCCACACCATTAAAGAGGAAACACAGTTTCATAGCTCTCTGAAACTCTGTCATCAGAATGTATCTTTACAGACGATTACATTAAGCTCCTGTTTTCCCCTTTCCCCGCCCATCCCCCAACCTCAATTCAAATGTTCTTAGGAGACTGCAACCCTGGGATTACAGCCTAGTCAAAAGACTCTGCAGTCGGGGATCCAGTTCAGCTGCAATCAGATTTCTGACCAGAAACTGAGATACTAGATGTGTACTGTTCTACACCTCTAGTCTGGAACAATTGGAGATACAGCAGTAGGTTACCAGCACAGTAGTTAACCTAATGGATGAAGGGAGTGTTATATATATAAGATCTAGTGTTATTCCGGTAACAACAATAATAGATAATAAAATCCCAGGCAATACTGTTAAAATTTTGTATAAATCCTCACAAAATCCCTGAAGAACACATACATTATTTCCGATTTGCTGATGGAAACAGTGAGGTAGAGATTTAATGACTTGTCTAAGTTTATACAAACAAACAAACAAACAAACAAACAAAAATGACAAAAAATATTTGAGCCTAAGTGCCCAGAGCTCACAGTGACTGTGAAGAGAAGCACTCACATGCAGGCTGGGAGCTGGAAAGATGGCAGCTGCAGAGAGTGTGAGAGGACAGAAAAGAAATTTCAAGTGACACCAAGGCTGACATCAAAGGCAAAGCTGCTTCCTGAATAAAATGCCTTATGCAGGGAAAAATACAACTCGGTACAAGTAAGAATTCAATGAATAGAGTATAATCTTCAATTTATTGAATTCACACTTAGACATAAAAGTGTATTTTCTTATATCCAAAAGGAGAAAATTAAAATTCATTTGGTATTAAAAAACAGTCATGGAGACTATAGTCGTAGTCTTTCCAAGTGCTGGTTTGGGCACTGGATGTAGCAAGCTGGCAGGAAAGGAGGCAAATTCCTCGTGGGATCCAAGACCCCATTGGAGATATTTTATCACATGGAATGAAAAAAATCATGGACAGAGCCTCTGTGAAGAGCTCTTAGCTCCAAAACATGCCTTATATCCTGGAATGTCCTTGAGGTGGCATACAAGTAGTTTTTTATATACCTGCGTGCCAAATGAAGAAATAAAATTATCTCTGTAAATTTTATCCACTCAATGGGTCATTTAAGAGGTTCTTAAACAGTTCATGCCCTTTTGGGGGTACGTGAAGTTGGAACCTGTGACATACATAGTTGCACGTAAAAACCAGTTGTATGAGGCTGTGGGTGTGGCTCAGTGGTAGAGCACTTGCCTAGCATGTGCTGGGCCCTGCTTCCATTCTCAGCACCGTAACAACAAACAGTAAGACAAACAAACAAAATAACTGTGAATGAGGATGAATATGTTCCCAAACGGCAGCAAACCACAGCATAGAATCTAAACTTATGCCTACTTAGCATAATCCACAAAGATAGGCATTTACCTGTTGATGATGATAATGGCACATCATTCTGCTTTTTAAAAGAGACAGGAAGATTTTATTTAATTCTTTTTGGAGACTTACACTTTTTATTTTATTGTATGGGTGTTGTGTCTGCTTGTATATCAGTACACAATCTGCATGCAGTGCCTGTGGAGGCCAGAGGGGGCATAGGATCCCTGGACTGTGGTTACAGTCTGTTGAGGACCACCACACGGGTGCTGGAATCACACTTAGCTCCTTTAGAAGAGCAGTCAGTGCTCTTAACCACTGAGCCATCTCTCCAGCCTATGGATATTTTCAAAACAAGTCCTTTCCATGCTGTTCTCAGTAACTGTTCTTAAAGATTGCTTCATAAAAGATGGTAAGTTAAGCATAAATCAGCATTCTAGATGGTCCTAGATTCAATGACATTCACTGAGAAAAATCTCTCTTTCTTATCATCATTCACTGGAACATTATGAGTATTTCTTAAACATACATCTTTGGTAATAGATAAGGACAAAGGTGGCCATCATGCATTCCTCCCTCTGCTGTACAAGAAAGCAAAGGAAAGCTGACAATTTTTGCACATCTACAATCAGGTACTCACAGTCACCTCCTAAAGTGTACTTACAGGCAGCTCGGGGGCACGCTTCATGATGTGAAGAGTAATATAGCTACCTATGGAATGGCCAATGAGTATAAGCTTTATGTCCTTTGGCACATGAGCTCTCAGGAAAGCTATTTTGTGCTCTATTTGACCATTCAGACCATAGATGTCCTCAATTTCTTGAGCATTTGAATCTAAAAAGCAAAAGTATAAACATGCTTTAATTAATAAGTGAACAAGCTTATTAAGCCGATAGTACACTAGCTACAGGATTAGCTTATTGTAGAAATCAACCCTTACCAATGAACCGGAAAGGAAGCATTGTCTGAGACATCTCAACGCTCAGACATTATGAAACAGACTGACAGCCACAGACCTATGAACTAGAGGAGGTGAGATTCAAGTGCAGGTCTGTTCTCAAAGCCCATAGACTGTCAACTATCCCATGAACTACTGCTATTTAAGGCCAGGAGTTCTCAAACCTGATCATGAAACAGAATACTCGGAAGGTCTGTTGAAACAGATCGCTGGGCCCTGACACCAGAGTTTCTGACATAGTAGGTCTGGGTAGAGGTCCAAGAATTTTCCTTTCTGAGTGTCCAGGAAATGCAGATATGCGGATTCTAGGATTACACCCCAGGAACCACCAGGTTAAGCTAACTCATATCCAGTGAACTAAGAAAACATATGCTACCGCCTGACTATGTTAAATAATCTGTTTATATTTAAAGAACTTAAAGACTTAAGTAGAAACCTAAATGTTAACTCATACAGTCGTGACCTGAAATAGCCTTCCTTTTTGTCCCAACTCTTTTTCTATAATCTTCAGGACCTAATTAAAAGCTACACTTGCTTAACCTCTCTGACCCAGAAAAAAATGTTATGCATTCACTTATAAGTGGATATTAGCTGTTAAGTAAATGATAAACATGCCATAGCCCACAGACCCAGCAAGGCTAAGTAACAAGGGGGGGGGGCTTTAGGGGAGATGTATGGATCTACCTGGGAAGAAGAAATGGAATAGATCTTGTGGGTGGACTGGGGATAGGAACAGGAGGGATCAGATGGGGTGGGGAGGGCTAGAGAAAGAATATGGGGAGAGGTGATTGGAACTGGAGGGCATTTGAGGAGTGATGTGGAATAGTCGTGCAGCAGAATCTCCCTGGAATCTATCAGGGTCCCCCTAGTAAGGATGCCTAGTAATGGAGGATACAGAGCCTGAACAGTCCAACTTCTATAACCAGTGGTGGACTAGGACATCAACCCAGCCACAAAAACTTCGACCTAAAAATCTGTCCTGCATGCAAGATGTGCTGGGGTAACGGTGGCATGGAACTTGTGGGAGTGGTCTAATTTGAGGCCCATGCACGAGAGTGAGCCCATGTCCAAAACTGCCTGGATGACCAGAGACCTATGGTAGAACCAAACACAAGTGGTGAAAGAAAAAAGAAAAGAAAAGAAAAGAAAAAGGAAGGAAGGAAGGAAGGAAGGAAGGAAAGAAAGAGAAAGAAAGAAAGAAAGAAAGAAAGAAAGAAAGAAAGAAAGAAAGAAAGAAAGAAAGAAAGAAAGAAAAATTATGCCTAATGATGCTCTGCTATTTTTATAGATTGGTGCCTAGTCCAGTCATCATCAGAGAGGCTCCCTCTGGCAGCTGCTGGGAGGCTGTGCAGAGAGACCCACAGCCAAACATTAGGTGGAGAGATCCCAGGTTAGTGGTCTCCACCTGATCCCTCTCCTCAGAGCCTGGAAACCCTGTGAAAGAGGAGGAGGAGGAATTGTGGAAACCAGAAGGGTTAAAGATACCATGAAAGCATGCTCAGCACAATCAACTAAGTAGGGCTCAAGGGGACTTTAGTGGTTGTCACAGAGCCTGCATGGGTCTGCACTAGGTCCTTTGCATATATGTTATAGTTGTTGGCTTGCGGTTTTGAGGGGGAATTACAGATAGAGGAACTGAGCTGGCTCTGACTCTTTTGCCTGCTCTTGGAACCCTTTTCCTCCTACTGGGTTGCCTTGCTTAGCCTTGATGTGAGGATTTGTGCCTAGTCTTATAGTATCTTGTGTGTTGAGCCGATGTCCCTGGGAGGCCTGCTCTTTTCTGGGAGAGATGGGATGGGGGAGAGGATATAGGGGAGAGGAGAGGTGGGGAACGGTACTGAGAGGACTAAAAGGAGGGGAAGCTGCAGTAGGGATGTATTATATAAAAAAAGAATTAAAACAACAACGACAACAAAACGACACTTTCCTTTAAGGAGATTATGGTCTAGGAAGAGGAAATAATAGGTTTTATTTATTTTGCATATGTACATGTATATGTGGTATATATGTTTACGTGTGTGAGTGCACACGTGTGCACATGCTTGTGGAGGCTTGAAGTTGATGGTGAGTGTCTTTCTCGATTGCTCTCAACCTTATATGTTGAGGCAGGGTTTCTACTGAACCTGTAGCTTGCTGTTTTGATTGGTCTGGCTAGCCAGCATGCCCTGGGAAGCCTGTCTCTGCCTTCTGCTTGCTGGGATTACAGTAGGGCCATCATACGCACTTGGCTTTTACATGGGGTCCTAGGGTTCCAAACTCTGGTTCTCAGGCTTCTGCTACAAGCATTTACCCATGGAGCCATTTCCTCAACCACCCCACCCCCAATAGATTAAAAATATAAATCTGAAGCCCTCAAGAAGCACCTCAGAACAGCAGTGGTTCTACCCTTCTTCAACTTACTCAAGAGAACTATTGCAAGAACACCACTGTAGATGTATACGTTTAGCTACATGTTTGAATATGAACATAACAGTCTATACATCCTTCCCTCTATGTCCATACATGTATGTTTAGCTACAGATTAAATGCATAAGTTTAACTATGTATTTTCACCCAAATAGTATTTATAAATATTGTTTCAGTGACCAGAAGATGAGAGTTAGTGTTGTGTGTTGGACGGAATGCAGACAGTAACCTCTCACATCTCACACAGGAATTTTCATATACAGGATTCTTCCATCTTGCCCCACTGTTACTCCAGATGATAGTCTAATAATTTTAATCAAACACCTTGCATGCAGAAATAAAAAGGCTGAAACCAGAACTCCATACTTGAAATTCTTTGAGCAAGATGAGTATACCATTTATTCCTTAGATGAACTTTTAAAAACAATGTTCATCATACATGTATATTATAATAAAAAATCTCAAAGGCCATGAAAATTTTACTCTAAATTCATGAAAGTAGAACCAGAGATGGAATGTAAAAAATACTTTTTATGTATTATTTTATTTATAATATTAAAATGAGTCTGGCAATGCTAGCCATCATTTAGTAATAGAATGTGAACTGTTAAAAAAAAGTATGAATGTTGAACTTTAGGTTTGAAAAAAGGAGAACTTTTGACATGAAGTCCCCAGGTATCTTACTTCTATTTTACAGAAAAAAGTCACTTCCTTGTTACTCAGCTGGGACACAGAAATCCCAAAGGACTTTGTGGGTTCATGCTAAAGATCAGAGAAGCAGCTGGGTAAGAGCTGTGACCCCCTAATGTTTTATGCTTCCTTCATTCAGACAGCCCAATGACTTCCCTTTCACTAATCTCTAGGTTTATACTGAGATGAAAGGACGCTCTCACAGGTTGGGATCATCTGTTCCTAGCTCTCTCAGTGTTCTGTATGCTCCTTGCATGTAAAGATTAGTGAGACTCTGCCAGCTCTGAAAGTGTTTGACACACTGAAGGGATGCAGATGAGCATTTACAACTATTTACAAATGCTACCTTTTTTTAAAACAAATGAAAACCTATAAACCCCAAGAATGTCTTATAAAATAATTTTAATTATTATTTTCCAAACAGATGGTATAATCAAAAGTCATCAAACTATGCTTTCCACATGAAAGGTCTACTAAGGCTTTCAACGCAATAAATATAGGGAACAGGTGGAAAATACAGGAAGAACAAAATGCCACAGACAGTAAATAAAAGCAAGAGGCACAAAGTGTAGTATTTGGAAATGGTAAGTCTGAAGGCTATTCTTTCTTTCTTTTTTTAAAATTTACTTATTTTTAATTAATTACAGTTTATTCACTTTGTATCCCAGCTGTAGCCCACTCCCTCATTTCCTCCCAATCCTACCCTCCCTCCCTTTTCTCTTCCCATGGCCCTCCCCCAGTCTACTGATAGAGGAGGTCCTCCTCCCCTTCCCTCTTACCCTAGCCTATCAGGTCTCATCAGGACTGGCTGCATTGTCTTCCTCTGTGGCCTGGTAAAGCTGCTCCCTTCTCAGGGGGAGGTGATCAAAGAGCCAGCCCATGAGTTCATATCAGAGATAGTTCCTATTCCCATTACTAGGGAACCTACTTGGACACTGAACTGCCATTGGCTACATCTGTGCAGGTATTCGAGGTTATCTTCATGCATGGTCCTTGTTTGGAGTAGCAGTTTCAGAAAAGACCCCTGGGCCCAGATATTTTGGTTCTGTTGCTCTCCTTGTGGAGCTCCTGTCCCCTCCAGGTCTTTCTATCTCCCCCTTCTTTCATAAGATTCCTTGAACTCTGCCCAAAGTTTGGCTTTGAGTCTCAGCATTTCCTTTACTATCCTACTGGGTAGTCTTTTAGAGGCCCTATGTGGTAGGATTCTCTCCTGTTCCCTGTTTTCTCACTCGTCTGATGTCCATCCTGTTTACCTTTCTGAGTGAGGACTGAGCATCTTACTCAGGGTCCTCCTTCTTGCTTAGCTTCTATAGGTGTACAGATTTTAGTACGTTTATCCTATATTGTATGTCTAATAAGTCTGAAGGCTATTACTGGCTATAGGGAGAAATGGAACAAAATGGTTAGAAAAGAAAATCGTCCTTCTAGTATCTTCTTTAGGTCTGGGTCTGTGGAGAGACCCTGTTTAGATTTGGTTTTGGTGCATATCTTTGTTTCCTTCATCTATAGTGATTAAAAGTTTTGCTGGGTATAGTAGTCGGGGCTGGCATCTGTGGTCTCTTAGTGTCTGTTACCTGCCCAGGCCCTTCTGGCTTTTAGAGTCTCTACTGAGAAGTAGGTGTAATTTTGATAGGTCTGCTTTTATATAGTACTTGGCCTTTTCCCCTTGTTACTTGTAGTATTCTTTTTGTTTTTTTTGTTCTGTATATTTAGTGTTTTGATTATTATGTGTCAGGAGAATTGTCTTTTCTGGTCCAATCTATTTGGTGTTCTGTAAGTTTCTGTTTGCTTATAGGCATCTCTTTCTTTAGCTTGGGAAAGTTTTCTTCTAAGATTTTGTTGAAAATATTTTCTGGTCCTTGGAGCTGGGAATCTTCTTCCTTCTATTCTTACTATTCTCAGGTTTGGTCTTTTCATAGTATCCCAGATTTCTTAGTAGATGGAGAGAGGGAACTGGGTAGGAGAGGGGGTGAGAGGGCTGGAGAGAGAATGGAAATCTGTGGGGCACATCTCTGGGATGAGCAGAAACCTGGGACAGGGGAGGTTTCTGAGAGTCTATGGGGTAACCCTAGCTATGGGAGACCTCTAACATTGGGAGATAAGGAGGCTGAAGTGGCCACCTCCTGTAGCTAGGCAGGACTTCCAGTGGTGGGAGGAGGACACCAACAAAACCTTTGACCCAAAAGTTGTCTTGCCTACAAGATGTGCAGGGACAGAGAAGGAGCAGAGATTGAGTGACCAACCAATGACTGGCCCTACTTGAGATCCACCCCACAGGAGGGAGCAACCCTTGACATTATTAATGATACTCTGCTATGCTTGCAGAAAGGAGCATAGCACACTGCCTTCTGAGGGACTTCACCCAGAAGCTGATAGAAACAGATGCAGAGACCCACAGCTAAACAATTGGCCAAGCTTGGGAAGGCTTGTGGAAGAGTTGGAGATAAGAACTGAGAGAGCAGGTGGGGTAAAGGACACCATAAGAAGAGCCATAGAGTCAACTAACCTAGGCCCATGGGGACTTACAGAGACTGAACCACCAACCAAAGAGCACGCATGGGCTGGACCTGGGCCCCTTACACACATGTAGCAGATGTACAGCTTGGTCATCATGTGGGTCCCCTAACAGTTGGAGCAGGGGGATGGTGTCTCTGGCTCTGTTGCTTCCCTTTGGATCCCTTTCCCATAGCTGGGCTATCCTGTCAAGCCTCAGGTGAAGAGAATGAGCTTCAGTCCTGATGCAACTTGATATACTAATGGTGGGTTGGTGTCCATGGGGGGAGCCACCCCTTCTTGGAGGAAAAGGCAGGAGGAGTTGGAGTGTAAGGGTGAGACTGGGAGGAGAGAAGGGAGGGGGCTGGGAGCAGGATATAAATAAATTAATTATAGAAAAACAGTCATTTTGAATTGGGCAGAACATGGGATATCATACGAGGGCATGCATGTAGACTGCACAGAAAGAAGCAGCATGCTTGGCTGCGGGGTCCAGGGCGGCTACTGCCCTGCCAACAACCCCTAGCACATCAGAGACTACTAAATGTACTTGGGAAGATGCTGGGTTTTCAGACCTAATATCTAGACACTGATAAGCATGTGGCTCTTCCTGAGGGTCTCTTTTCTGAAAAGCTTGTTACCAGAATTTTCTAGAGCTCAGGTCTCTGTTTTCCTCTGACTTGGGGATATTTCCATTGCATTTACTTGCTGAGCACCTCTCATTTAAAGACCTGAAGCCTGAATGAGGCTCCCTAGCCTCTGATCCGCCTCAGGACTCGAACAATGTGCTCGGTATCTGGATTCTCCTCCAGCTCTGCACTTTTAACTTGGAAACTTGCTTGCATTTCTCGTGGTCGTGAGCAACAGCCCAACTGTCCCCACCTTTGGGTGCCTCTTTCCTCAAAAGTCTTCTCCTACTCTGTGTTTTGGGAAAAGAACTCTACCGAGAAGTCTCTCTCTCTCTCTCTCTCTCTCTCTCTCTCTCTCTCTCTCTAGCTGGAGGATTATTGGGTGTGGTTTTGTTTTTTTACAAATGCATGAGCCAAATTCATCATTAACGGAAAGACTATAAAAATTTAAGGTAATGTTTTCATCTGCTAAAGCTAAACCAGTATAATTCTTAGCGGTGTTTTATGTGTTTGAACAAGACTTGAAGTAGTTGATAATAAATTTGATGTCGAGTAAGCTATTCCAGTAAGTCAAAGCCAGAACACAATTTAAACTCCCAATTTGTTAACGTTTCTTTTCAGCTTTTCTGGAATCATCTCTTCGTGGTATCAGAGTACATCTGCTCTGCTGTTATATCCACTTTATGACTCTGTCAATGTGCTGCAACCAGAGTATTATTTCCAACTGTTCATAATCTTAACACGGTCTAATGCGAAGCAAAACGTGCTGCCAACCTTTGATGTGCTGCCATAGCTTTTTTTCAGTCATTATATATTTTTCAAAATATACTCTGCATGTCAGACCACCTGTACTTAGGATGATAATCTTGGATGGAGAATGATGTAACTATCCTGCCTGCACTAACCCATCTACTATGGTAATATAGACTGGTAAGGCCCCAGGCTACACTCAGCCTCATAGAACTTGTGGGATACTCAGAGTACAGATGGAAATAGCCATCTCAGAAAGTGGAGATGAGCACCTCTAGTTCTATGTAATTCTCTGGCAGCATTACATACCATTGTCTAGTCAGTGATCAGTAAATCCTCAGTGATGATAAACTGCTCTTCCACACTTCTACTCTGTCTACTGGCCCTCTGGGCTAATGCCTCTAGATGGCACTGTTCTCATTAGGTAGTAAAGAGTTCAGTGTACTTGCTAAGTTATTAACTTATTAGTAAGTATAGAAGCAGTCCAAACAGTAAGCACTTAGGTTATACATAAGCAAGTTTCAGTTTAAAACACAAATTAAATAGGTTTCCTATAAATTCTTACTCACAACAGACACTTTTCATTGGTTTGTGCACTAGTGTGCTTTACTAAGTAGGGAAAAATCCATGGCCAAGGTATCACAGATGTGGTCCTAGGGCCAGCAGCATGAATGAATGAATGCTTCTGGGAACTCGTGAGAAGTACAGATTCTCAAGTGCTACTCCACATCTACTGAATCAGTGACTCATGGGGTGGGCACTTCCTTTTAATTGGGTGACTTTGATACATGTCAAAGTTTGAGAACCCTGACCTTGGATCATACTTCACGTCTGTTTTCAATTTCAAAGTTGCTATTCACATTCTGTTTATTTGCTTCTGATTATAGTACAACTCTGGGGGGCTACTATGACAGCTGCTGTTGCTATAACTAAGAATTCTCTTCATATTATATGCCTTTCTCTTCAAGGATGTAGGAATAAGACATGACAGCTACTCATCACTCAGAAGTTTGAGCAAAGGGAATGGACAACAATTAATTTTCACTAGGGCTCCACTCATCACTTATATTTAGGAGTTTCTTGTAGACAGCAGATAGTTGGAACTTATTTTTAATCTACTCTGAGAGACTACCCTTTAAAGTATTCATAGTCAAACTGATTACTAATACAGTTAGATAAATGATCATACACAATTTTACAAGTGCTTTTAAAATTTTCTATTTAATTTTTAATTGTATGTACATGCAAGTGTCTCTGTGTAGGAATGTGCATGTGAGTGCAGATGCCTGGGGAGTCTAGAAAAGTGCGTTGGATTCTCTGGAGCTGGAGTTATACGTGATTGGGAGGGGCCCAACTTGGGTCTTTTGCAAAAGTCCTCTTAACTGCTGGATTACCATTTCAGCAACCCTAAGTGCTTTCAATTATGATGCATTTTTTTTTGCCTTTCTCTCATACTTTTTCTAGTTTTAACTGCGCATATTTAGTCATCCCATTTTCTTTTTGTCATAGAAGCTATATTTCTTTAAAAAAAATTTTTTTAGTGGTTGCCCTAGAATTTGCAGTACTTAATGTCAGCCCAATTTAAGTGACAGTGTATCTCTTTACCTTTAGTCAGGTATATTACATAATAGTTTTTGTTGTTTGTTTTTAAGACAGGGTTTCCTTTTTTTAAAATTATTTTTTAAAATTTTTATTATTAGTTACATTTTATTATACAGTATCCCAGCTGTATCCCGCTCCCTCATTCCCTCCCAATCCCACCCTCCCTCCCTCATCTCCTCCCTGCCCCTTTCCAAGTCTACTGATTGGGGAGGACCTCCTCTCCTTTCATCTGACCCTGTTTTATCAGATATCTTCAACTGGCTGCAAAGTCCTCCTCTGTGGCCTAGCAAGACTGCTCCTCCCTTGGGGAGTGAGGAGGTAAGACAGAGTTTCTCTGTATAGCCTTGGTTGTCTGGACTCACTCTGTAGACCAGGTTGGCCTTGAACTCACAAAGATCCGACTGCCTCTGACTCCCAAGAGCTGGGATCTGGGATTAAAGGCAGGTGCTACAACCAACCAGCATTCTATGGTGTTCTAATTATGGAGATGTCATACCTTTGAAACTGCCCATAATTCTTGGATATTCTGTTCTTTAAGAACATTATTTTTTTTTCTATATGCATTTCAGTTTGGGAACTTTCTACTGATCTATTTTCAATTTGATAGATCCTTTCCTTAGCTGCATTAGGTCTAATGGCTAGCTAATTAAAGTCATTTTTTGTAGTATTTTCTAGTACTTTCTTTTGATTCTTCCTTAAAATGTTTCCAACTGTCAACTTTGATTGCCATTCTTTTGTAGTATATTTTCATTAGAATCTCAATATTATTTTAATTGTCAAATTTATTTTAAATGCTCTATCTGATAATCTAGAAGTCAGCAACAGGCACATCTGAGTTCGGTTATGATTCACAATCTGTTCAGACTTACTGCTTTTCTCTTGCCTTTTACAAAGCCTTGTAACTTTTTTGACTAAAGTTGGACATGATGTACCCGTACCAGGAACTGAAGTAAATAAATAGATCCTTGGCATGAACTTTATATTAAGGTGGCCAGGAACTGAGCTACATTTAATATCTGTTAGAGGCTTTGATTTTCTCCATATTTTTGTTTTTTCTCCCTTCTTGCTGATGGTTTTCTCTAAGACCTTCTTAATAAATCCTGTGTCTTGAAGTACATATACCCCTTTGCTATATTCGAAGCTGATTGACATAGTGGTAAAATATGAGAGGGAAGCACTCTACAATCTTATAATTAATATCAGTCTCAGAGGGCTTGAGATTCTGAGTGCTGTGGTCATAACAAAAGCTTTTCAAATTATTTTGAAAGCAAGAGGGCTAAGAGGCCCTTCCCTTGGTTAGACACAGTCTGGGAGGGTCTCATCCCTTGGAGAGTAGCCCTTTGCTATTGAGAGTTCTTTGGGAAAGATGCAAAATGATACCCCCATCCCAGAACCCTCCCTAGGAAGACCCTGGAAGATATTCCCAGATAATCACGGTGTCAGCTTTACTGCCATGACAAAGTACTCACTGAGATTGGCTCATGGTTTAGAGGTCTCAACCAACAACTCTCTGGCCCTATTGTTTTGGGTATTTGGGGAACAGATTATGTAGGCAACGAGTGCTAAAGCAAAGCTGTTGGCTTTCTGGGGACCAGGAAGAAAAAAAGAAAATGTCCTCCAAGGTCATGATCCCAATGAACTACTTACTCCAAAAAGGTTTACCACCTCCCAAGATCCCACTAAATTATCAATTCCTAAATGGAGTATTTCATTCATGAGGTCAGAGCCCTCTTGACATATAGATCTACCAAAAGCCCTACCCTGCCTCTGAAAACTGCTGCACTTGAGACCAATCCCGTAGTGGAAGAACATTTTGGGGACATTTAAAATCTGAACTATAAATGGCATTGGTACACTCCCACAGTCCCACAACTAGAGAAGAGACAGAAGGGTTGCAAATTTAAGGACAGCTTAAGCTATTTAGTGAGCCCTGCTTTAAAACATAAACAAACAGAGCTAGAGAGATGTCTCAGACATTAAGAGTACTTGTTGCTCTTACAGGGGATCTGGGTTTAACTCCCACTACCCACACTGTGGCTCACAACCATCTGTAACTTTAATTCCCAACTCTTCTGACCTCCTTAGGCACTAAGCATGCACATGGTATACATACATACATACATATATGAAGACAAAATGCCACACACATAAAATAAATCTAAACAAAACAAAGCAAAAAACAAACCACAAAACGAAGCAGCAACAAAACTAAACCCCAAGCCATGACACTGTTAAAGAAGTGAAGTGGAGGTCCTGGAGGAAACACTCACGGCTGTGCCGGAAGCCCCCTGAGAATTTCATTTCACCTTTAAAATAGTGTACATTTCACCTCCATGTGCTCCACTGGCTTAAGACTTTCCTAAGTTCTCTCAAGTGAGCTGTTCTTTCAGTGTTGCCATCTCTCCCTGAGCGTCTCACATATCTAAGAAAAAAATCACTGGGTTTTGGATCATTTAAGTTTTTTCTTTTTCTTTTGGTTGTGAAGACAGGAGGGGAGATTCCAAGTCCCACACATCACAGATGAAGTCTACTACTGATTTTGGAAGAATTCTACATTAGATCTTTCTCTTGGCACATCAACATTTGCCAACTAAAATTTCTGAACTGTAGTAAGCAATAGATAAATAGTGAGAAGTATACTTATTAAGAAAAAAGCAAGTATATCACTCAGGTTTAAGACACACAGTTCACCATTACATTTTTACAAAGGGCTAATAAAAACAACAACAATGAAAAACCAAACCACTGAAGATACGCCCACTACTGGATAGTTCTCACATGCTTAATTCAATCTGGGCGAGATACCTAGGTTACTGAACTCAGTATTAAATATTAGAGAATCTCTTCTCTCAATGCTAATATGGCAATATTTACTTGTTTTGAAGTTAACAACTTTTGATCAGAATTAAAACAATGGATTATAATTTATAATATTCTTTTCCAATTTTAAATTATAAAACAGCACTTTGTATTGTCTAATTTTTACATAACAGGCCCATATGATTTTAATTTGAAAAATACAATATTTATTTTAAAAATGAATAAAAGTAGGTATTAGTCACTGCATCTAAAAACTGTAAAGTTATGAACAAGATAAATTGACATTATTTATGTGCCTGTAACACATGCCAAAATACAGATGAATATACTAATATTCACATACATAATCATAACCACAGGCATTTTAAAAGAGAAAACAATTATATCTGATATGACAGTGAGTGCCCAGAGTAAGTGCCCAGAGTAAAGTTAAAATTAAATATAATCAAAACTAGCCTTGAATATCACCTAAGATCATTCATAGAGTACAGGTTTGTGTGTTGAAATTCATATATTAGTGTCTAGAAGAATCAGGAACATATAATCATGAAGAATACAAAGGTAAAATGTGTATCTTTAAGACAGAAAGAGTGACCTGTACGAACCATGAGCGAAGCAAGCAGTAAAGCCCCTACCTCTCTCAACCAACCCAGGAGAAAGCCCCACAGTAGAAGACTTATGCTTAATATCATCTGTACAGTTTAAGTTATGTATTTCTCTCACTTAAAAAAAAAAAACTTAGGAAAGCAGACATGTTAGAATTCCTATGAGTAAGGAGATATTCTAGTGCTACAGTAACATTCCTTTCCCCAATAACTATCTAGCACATTACCACACAGTCCAGCTCTCCCTTCTCAACCCCTCCCCCACTCCGGCACAGCAGCAACCTGTCTCCTGACCCCCTTTCATGTTACTCCACTGTCAGTTATGTGTCTGCCCTCATCTCCACCACAGATGCCAGGCCCCACCCATGCATCAAAATCTCCCATGATCTAATGATTATATCCTCCTCTTTACCTACAGGTGATGAGATTAGAAAGTGAAGCTTTTGTGGTGGAGAGCTCATTATTATCATTATTATTTGGGGGGGGGGTTCTCTGTGTAGCCCTGGCTGTCCTGGACCTTACTCTATAGACCAGGCTGGCCTTGAGCTCAGAAATCAGCCTGCCTTGCCTCCTGAGTGCTGAGATTAAAGGCACACAACTACACCTGTGTGGTAGAGTACTCCTAAAGGGGCTAATGGCCTTACGGGGTTTTAAGAGAGCTCAGTTTCTCTTCCCACTAGGAGAAGGCACAGCTAGAAAAGGAGAGAAGCTAGAGAAGCAGACAGCGGATTCTCCTTAGATAACCAGTTACCCCGTGTCCAGAGCTTGGACTTAGCTTCTTCAAGAGAGAAAGGGCTGGGGATATGGCTTAGTGGCAGAGTACTTTCCTAGCATCATAAGATTCTGGGTTCAGTTCTCAAGCCTATACCCCTCCACCCAAAAGCAGAAAATTACCCAGTCAATGGTATTCTGCCACAACCATTACATCACCAAGTCTCCTCTAACCTTTATTGTGCTTTTCTCACAATCATTTTCAGGCATTTTGTTATGTCACCATTCTTTGAACAGGAGGGAGAATGTATCTCTAGAAATCATGTCTTGTACTTTTCATTCAGCGTTTCTTCTACTCAACTTTGGAAGTGAATTATCAATAAATATATGGCCAGCAACTAGTCAGGAAATATAGAAGGCAATTCCCGCTCAAACTGTTGTATGCTCAAATTCTTAAGAAAGTTACCTGCAGAAGACAAACTATCTCTAAAATTATTTAAAACATGTGCCCCCCTGGGGTCTAAAGCCATAAGCAGTGGCTTTCACTTCTGAATGTAAATGCTAACAGGCTTTCTAGAAACATGACTGCCCATTCACTGTCAATCAAAAAAGTGTTAACAAGAACATACCGTCTGGTGCTGTCAGAGTCTTCTTGTCTTTGGGACTCACGTAAAACCCAGCGTGAGAGATTGCCCATATTGGGAAGCGGCTGTCCATCCTAGAGTACAGGGCCTTTATAAATGGTACATAAAAGGGGGAAAAACCCGGGTTACCTAGGAAAAGAAAGACTCTAGATTAGAAAGATCAACAGAACCGTTGCAAGGTGACACTGAGGGCAGAAAAGGTAGCTCCGAGTTTTCTCACACCATTCTCTACAAATCCATCCAGTAACAGTCACACTCATGCCTAGGTATCTTAAGAAAGATCTTTAAGCCACAAATCAAAGTGCAGAAGTCTCCCTTAAAATTACCCTTACATGGCTTCCCACTGTTACGTGGATAAAGTCCAAAACCACTGATACTGTCTTTATGGCATTTCAAGATCAGACCATCCCAGTTATTGAGCTGTGCAAAAGCTAACACAACAAAAACAAACAAACAAATCTCCAGGCCAGTCAAATCAATGTTTGAATCTTAGAAAACTTAAAGGAATGTATTCAATGTTATCTTTCCATTTACCACAAATATTTGTAGTGTGTATGTGTGTGTGTGTGTGAGATCATTGATCACACTACATGTGATTTTTTTCCTGTGTATGCAGGAGGTATTTTTGACATGGGTTTGGTATAGAAAAACAATAGTCAATATGATACATCTGTAGGGTGAAAGACAATGAAGGGGGAGGTTAGCTTGTAATTATCATCTGTACAAATCCTTCACTGTTTGTACTCCTTTCCATAAATACCTACTTATGTCTTCATGCTGTCAGGTTTTCTCTATTTTTAGCTGAACCCGGTCTGTGGCAATGGTACATAAATCATGACTGGCATCCACACCCAGTGTCCATACTTTGCAGTTCCTTAGACAGGCAGCACAGTAAAGCAGTTAAGAATGTAGGCTGCTTGGGCTGCAATCCTGGCTTTTTCCATGGACTATAAGCTTTGGCAAGTTATTTATTCTCTCTGTGCTTTACTTCTCAATCCATGAGAAGGGATAACGTACATGATGCTAAGTGAATGTATAGATGTATGGCATATTTCAACACTGCTTGAAACACAGCAATAGCTACAGAGATGTTAACTATTCCCCTTGCACAGCCTTGTCTAGCTATCATGGTACTCTGTAATGGTTTCACGATCTAAGGGCTTTACGGTGCTAACTGGTGACTTTGCCAAGTAACAGGAAAACTTTCTCAAGGGCAGTGATATGCTCTTTGGTCAGTTTCCTGGCCACTGTGCAGCTGAAGATGAGGGAAGGGAGAAGGGGAATATCAACAGAAGGGGGGCATCCATGATGTTTGTGAATGGCATTGCCTCATGTTTATAAATGCAAATCTTTAGAATGAGAATGTTGCTTAGCATGAAATAGAAAAGAGCACACTCAACACCTTCCCGACTAACAGCCAGTTCCATGGAACTATTAATTCTGTAACATGTCCTCCTGCACTCACCTGTAGTGTCTTCTGATCCAGCACTAAACTTCTAGATGAACTTGTTACTTTTGAATCAAATAATTAAATTTATTTTGTCATTTTTCTCCTTTGCTAAAACATTCCATACACACGCACGCATGCACGCACGCACACGCACACACACAGAGGCATGCTCATGTATTAGTAACTGGTAGGGCAAATTCTTTCTCTTTATTTAAAACTTTCTGGGCTGGTCTCAAACTTTAGTTTAGCTCCACTTTTAGAAATCTCTTTGTGATTCTGATTAAAAATTATATTGAAATTACGTATCACTTTATTAAAGGCAGGTGTCACCACTGCCTGTCTTACGTATTACTTTAGAAAGGCCTGATATCATTCAGAACTTCCGTGAATGATGGAAGAGAAAGCTGAAAGAGAAAGCTGTAAGAGGAAATAAACCCTTTCCTCCCCAACTTGTTTCTGGCCATTGTGTTTTATCACAGCAATATAACTATTAGTAAATGGTAGCTGTTATAATTAGAAATAGCCTTCCACAGTATTTTCTATCCCACATTTTTATGCCATTTAATGAACATATGCTAGAGGTATCACTAGCTGACCCTCTGAACACAGTAAGTGCTTGCCTGCAGTTAGCTCACTTGGTCTTCATTTGATGTAGCAATGAGAACAAACAGGTTGTGTAACTTTTAAAACAATTAGTCACTTGGGAAGACGAAATCGCAATTGAAAAATGCTCCCACTAGATTGGCCTGTGGGCAAACCCTGTGGTGCATTTTCTTGATTGATGATTTATGTGGGAGGGACCCGCTCACTGTGGGTGGTGCCACATCTGGACCTGTGATTCTGGGTGCTATAAGGGAGCAGTTTGATTAAGCCAAGTGGGGCTAGCCAGTAAGCAGCACTCCTCCACGGCCCCTGCACTGGCTCCTGCCCCAACTTCCCTGAAAGATGGAAGAGAAAGCTGTAAGAGGAAATTAACCCTTTCCTCCCCAACTTGTTTCTGGCCATCATGTTTTATCACAGCAATATAACTAATTATTAGTAAATGGTAGCTGTTATAATTATTATTACAGGCAATGCTAAGTAAACACTAAAAATAACTATATGATTTAGGTGCAACAATTCTGATGACAGGTTGTACAAAAACATTTTGAGTACAAGATAATGGAGCACTATAGAATAGTCTTTTTTGCCTGTCTCAGAGTATAAGTTCAATCTCTTCCTCTTATTGATTATAGAATCTTAATTAATTATTCTTACTTTAATATGGTGTTTTATTATCATCAAGTAAAATTAAACTAAGCATGCTCACTTTCTCTATCCAGCAGGACAGCTTCTATTGTGTATTATTTTAACCATTACATTTGCATTGGGAACTCACTGTTTGGAAGTCACCCTGCCATACACAGGCATACAAGGAGCTCCATGGGGTTTATACAGTCTGAGAGAATATAAACAGCCAAATGGTGAATCACACTGATACCAGTGTGATAACCCCCAGAAACAGAACAAACAGGATCTTTTGATAGAGAATAGTATGGCTTAAAAAACAAAGAACAAGCTCAAGGTCTGAAGAAGTGACTCTTTTAGATGATGCCCAAAGGTAAGACAAAAGCTGTGAAGAACTAAAGAGAACTTAGTTATTAAAGCAACAAAGTCCCCCCTCCCCACCCTTGGATTTTGTTATATCCAATATCATCATGACTAAGGAACACGGATGGATACAGAAGCCTGTATGCCACAGGGTTCCAGTATTTATCCTCTTTTTACCCTTTCAGACAGGGTCTTTCACACTCTAGCATGTCTGGCCTGGTACCTACTTTGTAGCTCGGGCCGTTCTCAAATTGAAAGCAATCCTCCCTGCCTTAGCCAGCCAAGTGCTGGAATCACAGTACTATATCACCATTCTCAGACTGTTTCTTCAACAGATTTGTCTATCTCTGCATGCAGTACAGTTTTCTCCTCCTCAGCTGATATGGTTCTGGGGTACAGATGCCATCCTCTTTATAGTTCACTGCTCCTATCTTAGAGAACTGGGCAGGTCTGACTTCTTTACCCATTCTATTTGCAATCATATCTTGAAAATGAAGAGGGTTTAGAGAGTAACTGGACAGTGTGGCACAGAGAGGCCGCTGAAGGTGGCATGCCGAGAGAAATCACAAAACTCTACACGTTTTCTTCACCCATACACCTGCACCCTAATTTTCATGACAGTTTATGTGGATGAGGCCCCAAATAAAAGGTACGGAATCCTACCAACTAAAGAACAGAGCATGCCCAGACCTCTCAGGAGTTGGAGGGAGATGGCCAAGGTCACATATGAAGAGAGCAAACATAAGAACACACCTGGAAACCTCAAAGTGCCACAAGAAAAGAGGGCACAGAACAAGGAATGCGGTACAGTTCCCTCCGTCCGCAGTGTGTCTCCCAACGCACCTCCTCACCACACAGGAAACAAGGCCTCCCTGTGGGTGCTCTGCGTTTTGAACCCTTTTAGTAAAGGTCCCGGTTCACACACCTCAATGGCAGCAGAGAATTTTTGTTTGTTTGTTTGTTTTTTTTTGCAGGACACTCAGAAGAAATGAACAAGTAAAGTGAATATCCCTAGGTGGGGAGTTCAGTGGGCTGGCTACCTCACTCAGCGATTTCACATTACTTTAAGACTTATTCTGCCTACTCCAACCTAATACTTTTCCATCACTCACATATTCCCGGAGAAACTGGACCCTTAGGTGACAGTACCTCTTGTCATGCATATCTTAAGAGATTGCAAAATCCGGCTGAACTGAGTCACCAATTCTGCTCCCAAATTCATTATGGTCATCAAATCCAAAAGCACTTATCTATGTTAAGTTTAAGCAACAGTTTCCCTGTTTAAGAAGGACCGTGCCACGCTCAGATTTTCTGGATGAGAAGTCAGTGACAGGGCAAAAGAACAGTGTGTTCTCAGGTGCTAATTCTCATCCCAGAACTAACTGTAAGAACTAGAAGCTTAGGTCTTTTCATCAGCCAGAAATGGCTGGCATGCAGAACACCCCAGCTCTGAGGACTCCAGATGAATATGGGGTCTTTTAGACCTTACTTTCAATATATCTGCTACTCCAACATGAAGCTGCTAAAGAATTCTTACACTTCTTTTTGGAAGATAATTCCTTTCACTCAGTGCACTTGCTAGTCTATCTATTGTCCTTATGGAGTCTCCTTACCCTGTACTAGTGTCACTCTCAGAAAATGACTTCAAGCTCTCCTCTAGCCCAGCAAGATGCCCAAAGGAAAGAAGGCCAAGGGGAAGAAGGTGGCCCTGGCTCCCGCTTGGCTCCCGCTGTTATGAAGAAACAGGAAGCCAAAAAGTCAATCCTTTGTTTGAGAAAAGGCCCAAGAACTTTGGCACTGGGCAGGATATCCAGTCTAAAACAGATCTCATGGGCTTTGTCAAATTACCCCGCTACATCAGGCTGCAGAGGCAAAGGGCCATCCTCCATAAGCAGCATCAAGTACCTCCCGCCACTAACCAGTTCACCCATGCCCTGGACTGGCAAACAGCTACCCAGCTGCGTAAGCTTGCCCACAGCACAGGCCAGAGACAAAGCAGGAGAAGAAACAGAGGCTATTGGCCCATGCTGAGAAGAAAGCTTCTGGGAAAGAAGACACTCCAACTAAAAGACCACCTGTCCTTCAAGCAGGGGTCAACACAGTCACCACCTTGGGGGAGAAGAGGAAGGTTCAGCTTGTGGTGATTGCCCATGACTTAGACCCCAGTGAGCTGGTGGTTTTCCTACCTGCCTTGCGTAGAAAGATGGGGTCCCCTACTGCATCATCAAGGGAAAGGCCAGACTGGGGCGGCTGGTCCATAGGAAGACTCGCACCATGTTGCCTTCACACAGGTTAACTCAGAAGACAAGGGTGCTCTGGCTAAGCTCGTGGAAGCTATTAGGACCAATTACAATGACAGATAAGATAAGCTCTGCTGCCACTGAGGAGGCCATGTCGTGGATCTTAAATCTGTGGCTCGCACTGCCCAGCTGGAAAAGGCAGAGGCTAAAGAACTCGCCACTAAACTGGGTCAAATGTACACTGCTAAGTTTTCTGTGTATAAATATAATTACAAAATTATAAAAAAAAGAAAGAAAGAAAATAACTTCAACCCTAATAGAAGACAGCCGTGGGGGTGGGGCAGTGACTATTGCACTTTCATCCTAAATTCTTTCATTCTTGTCCACTTTAGCTGACAAGCTTCCTTCCTTCCAGTTGTAGGAACACACCCTTGCCCCAGTCCACGATTAAAAGTCTGCTTATTTTTTGTACCCAATCGCTGCCAAACCTCTGATATGTGGAGTAGCACCCGCTATGTCTACAACTCCAAACTCTCCCTAGTGGCAGGGCATGTCTATTGTTCATTTTAACATGTGCTACCAGACTGATTTTTAAGAAGAAGCTTAAATCCTGGGAGACTCTACGCTTATTTCCAGAAAAGCCAAAGAGAGATGCTGGGTGGGGAATGGAGATCCCATACGGAGGGGGAGTTTAGAGCAAGTACAGCTGAGCACTGAAATTCTTAGCTCCTTTCCCCTGTTCAGCTCTGAACATTAGCAGTCAGGCTCAGCTCAGTCGGGCTCTTCACACAGGAACATGGAAGAAGAGTCCTTCCTAGCAAGCAGAACAATTAAAGGAAGAGCTTCAGATCCTGAAACCCAGAGACTCCTACTGAAATGCGGGGTTATAGCCCACAGTGAGGCTAGTCCATGGAGCCCAAACATCCTGCTTTGCCCAGTCTTGTGACTTAAGCAGAGGTTGTGATGAATCTTGGGGTTCTTAGTCCTAGGAAAATTGCAGTAAATGATCGCTCTAGGCATGTGGACAAACCCTACCTCTGTATATAATGGGGCCAATCAGTTTTTTTTTTTCTATCTTCCTCTTGAAAATAAATGGGTAGTAAAATATTTGAGGGAAAAAAAAAAAACACTAATGAAAACAAGCAGAAAAGGGAACAGAGTTGAAAATCTCACAAACAAAAAAAGCCAAAGAAAATGATATTATCTCCACGAACCAGGAGAACATAGCAAGATTAAAGAGAGGGAAAAGAGCTTAGAATTCATGTATATGAAGCTAGCTGTGGTGCTGTTGTCTTTAATTCTAGCACTCATGAGGCTGAGGCAGGAGGATTGTGAGTTTGAAGGCAGCTTAAGTTACAGACCAAACCAAAGGCTTAATGGTAAGGCTTGCCAATCATGTGCAAGGAGTTAGGCTAAGAAGAATCTTTGGCTTAGAAGGGCCCACTAAAACCCAAAATCGGTACAAAATGCCAGTCATACCGAAGTGCTTCTCTGTAAAATTGTAAATTCTTAGAACAAAAGAAGAAAAAGTCGCAAAGCTGTGAAACTTCACATATGTGACTTTTAGACTTACCTGGAATAACAAAGATAAGTAGTTTTGGCTTGCTGATACCTTGTTCATCGAAGAGGTTAGTCCAGGGCCCACACTTTACAACCTGGGTTTCAGCTCCACCACAGACAAAGAATTCCTCTCGCACAGAGATTTGATCCTCAACTTCTGAGTCCATTTCTAAATAAAAGGGTGAAGGGGGTGAGAAACAAAATATAGAGCCAGCAAATGCAGGTGTGGTGTGGTTCACAGCTGTAGTCTCAGCACTCAGGAGGTGGAGGCATGAGTTCAAGGTTAGCCTCTTTTAGTTACAGTTTGAGGCTACTGTGGATTACAGAAGGCCCTATCTTAACCCACCATCCCATCTCCCACAAGAGACAGTATGATATAAAATCCTGAACCAAAGACAGTATTGAAGAATAAAACAGGGAAATTTCAAAAATGCTTAGAAGAAAATGCCACAGGGCATGCCAAAGATACAAGACTATTCAGCTATCTCCTTTAGAAGACTGAAAGGCAGATTGACAACAATCCCAAGGGGATTCCTGAGAAACAGGCAGTCACATGGTCAGGAATGAAAAGGCCAGAGAGAAGCAGGAATCAAAGTCGGATTAGCATCAACCTCATTCTGCAGTTGGGAGTGGCAGTGCCCTTGGATTGACAGCCAGCTCCCTAGTCTGGGGTTCTCTGATAGCCCTGTGCCTCACCCGACATGGGCCCTCTACCTTCACCTGGCAATGGTTGGTGAGAAAGCTCAGCTCTCCCAGGACAGAAGGCTACTGAGCTCCTATAAAGGAGCTCATCCTATTAACTTCTTCTGTAAAAATTCTGTAAGCACACTGTTTTATGTGACGGAAACACTATGTCATTGAAGTACGAAAAAGGTAGGCAGAGAATATCCAGGACATGAGGAAGCAAGCATGAAGAGCTTTATTCATACAAACTGGTAACCCTGAATTATTTAAGTAATCTCTCCATTGCCTCCTTGGCCTCACTGTTCATGGGCACTAGGTCTTAGCACTGCAGGACTCTGTCCTTCCAGCCCAGTGGTTCTCAACCTTCCTCTTCTTAACGCCATGACCCTTTAATATAGTTCCTCTTTAATATAGTTGAGGTGACCCCAACCATAAAATTATTTTGTTACTACTTCATAACTATCAGTTTGCTACTGTTATGAATCATTATGTACATGTCTGATACGCAGAATATCTGATATGTGACCCCTGTGCAAGGGTCATTTGATGTCTTTGTGGGTCACAAGAATCACTGTTCTAGCCCCTTCACACCAACCTGGCTCGAGGGCTATCTTGCCTTTTTCTTAGCCCACTGCTTTTCTGCTCCCGTCACTACGCTCACAGTTGTATTCCTTAAATACTTCTGGAATGCTTTTCCCTCTGCTGTCAATGACCAATTTACTGCCTCACTTCCAAATTTGATCTCCATTCTCATTACTGCATTCAGAGCTCAGACCCTAGACTCTGAAATGGTTTTCTTTTCTCGGGGGAGGCCACATTGAGTTCTTGGTGGAAGTAGTTGGAGAGTCACGGTCAAAGTTGTTCAGCTGTGAAATCTCCCAAGTGGAGCTGATTTCCAACTGGCAAAGACGGTCAGCAACAGACACCTAGCAATAACTTGGGTTATGTTTCACTAGTAGAACTGAGAACTCCTGGCAGAGAGCCATCAGAGGCCAAGAATGTGCCTAAACTTCGAGTCCCCACAATGAAGTCTGAAGGTCAAGGGTGCCCAGGATGGAAAGCACTGCTCCAGTGCAGAGTGTCTATAGAGTGCCACTTACAGTGAGCTGGGCTTCCTCGAGCTTGCGTCAGACAGCACAGCAGCCCTGGAGCAGTGCCCTAGGTGGCTACCCCATGGTCCTACTCTAGACAGCCAGCTGCTTGACTTCTGTTCTCCACAGCGGCCCGGAACTACCTGTCCCAGGCTCTACACAGGAGTGTCTGAGGTTGCTGAAGAGTGCAGTCTCTTCAACTTCCCATTCTGCTAACATCTAATGTAACTCTAACTTCCTGCGAACTTACTTATGGGAGCCAACTCACCTGAGATCCCTAACACACAGCATACGCTCTGAGCCTCAGACCTGCAGCAGGGTCCTGCTTCCCGCTGCACTCCCTGCTGCCGCTCTTGGTTCACAGTGACTGGACACCAGCTTTGGCTTGGGCATACGAGCACATCTCTCTGCCATCCACTAGGGCTACAAAGCACACTTCCCACCGGCTCTGAGCTTCAATTCTATCCCTTCCCTACAGAGTTTCCTCCAGCTCTAGGGGTGTTTTTTAGAATTCTTTATGTAGCAATGTTGTAGCTTTTCTCCTAACAGAGCTTAAGGATTCATTGTGTTGCACTCACCATTTGTGAATGTGTGGCTTCTGTCTCCTGCTTTAATTAAGGCTCACAGAGCCCTCATGAGATGAGAGGCAAAGTGTTCTCTATGACTATTTCCCACCTTAGACTCAGCTCAATCGTACTTCCTACATGAAGCCTTCCTTAGGTATCCAAGGAAAAGGAAATCTCTCGCTTCATATTACCTGTTATTGTTGAAAAAAAAATAGTGTTGTGTTTAGTGTAGCTATACATGCATGTAGGTGTATGTGCCTGTGTACATGAATGCAGAGGCCAGGGGGGAGCACCTGGTGCTTTCTTGTATCTTATTCCCTTGAATAAGATACTGTCTGTTACTGAGCATGAAGCGCACTGTTTGGCTAGGCTACCTGGCCAAGAAGTTCCAGAGATCCTCCTGTCTCTGTTCCCCCTATGCTAGGGATACAGACACTCTGGCCACACCTGACTCATTTCCCCAGCCCTCAGTCGTCTTCTCACGTGGACATTGGTTAGGTAGCCAGCTAAGCTTTAAACTTAGTGCAAACACTCAATGTCTTTCCCCAAACTGACCATCTAGTTAAGGCAAATGCAGTGCTGGTTAGGAAGCAATGTAATAGAAAATTCCATATCTGGAAAGCCATCTGATAGCATGGGCCAATACTATAAAAGGTAACCACATTGCCTCATTTTTTTTTGAGGAATCAATTCTAAAACAAACAAAGAATAAAAAAAATCACAAAAATATTTCTGTAAGACTGATGAAAGCAGTGCTGTTTAAAATAGACAACAATGGAAGAACGTGTCAGTAAGGCAGTTAAGCAAATTGTGATAAAGTATTGTACAGTCAATTACATAATGACTCAATATTTGGGAATAATGAACTATAGTTCAGTATTCTACTCAACATTCTCTATCAAGACAGCTTTGATAATTTCCTTTAAGTATCTGCCTCCCCCCCCCCACAACATTTCTATTTCACTTCTCTAGTCTTAGGATTTGCTGTCCCTTTGTTCTCTTTGTTTATATCTGTTCTGTTGTTTTTGTGAATTTAGGTAGGAAGAAGAAATAAACACAAATATTCAAAATTTCATGTTTAACCAAAAGTCTTAACTTATTTTTTTTGAAGCAAAAATGCTTAGGAAAAAAACAACTATAAAAATGGGAAACACTCGTGATAAAAAATATGTTGACTAAGTAAGTGCTGCTCACCTTTTTATATAGTTTGATTTTAATTTACTAGTAAATACTATTGTAGCCTCATCTCTGGAACTACCATAGCACAGTAGGGTGCATCTGTGAAGATTTTCTGACATTTATAATGTGACAGAAATGAAATTAGATGGAGCTTTACACAAAATTTCAAATTAGGGCACTGCCCACAAAACCACTGGCCACACGTAACACCTTCAGCAGAGGAAAGTTCAGTCATTAAATACATCTGAGATTTAACTACTTAATTCCAAGTAAATGACACCTTGAGAGCTTGATAACCCTCAAGATTTAGGAGAGTTGAAGAAGATATGAAACTCAAGTACAGTCTATAAAAGCTGGAAAACAACACTCACAACTGCAATTGTAAAACACTTCAAGCAAAACAGGATTGACAAGTGTGGAACTCATCCGTGTTCCCAAGGCAGCTTTTACCTCTCTCCACTTATATGTCTTATTCTCACCAATCAGAGAGGAAGAAGAAGAAGAGGAAGAAGAAGAAGAAGAAGAAGAAGAAGAAGAAGAAGAAGAAGAAGA
>NW_026585644.1:28788831-28793924 GCF_907164565.1 Psammomys obesus
AGAAGAAGAAGAAGAAGAAGAAGAAGAAGAAGAAGAAGAAGAAGAAGGAAAAAAACACTCACACTCACCTAAGTGCAGGAGGTAATTCAGTTCTGCAAGTGACAAAACACAATCTACGACAATTATATATTCCACCTTCAGCCTCAGCGTCACCCTATAAGCAGGCCTGGATGAAATCAAGCTGATAAGCATCAAGAGTCACGCTGGATGACAGCCAAGTGTGACTACAATCTGTGCAACTAAGGCAAACCTGTTTTTGTAAATACAGGTGCTTATCTGTATAATTTTTGACTTTTGAATTTTATGTAGCAACATAATTTCTCTAAATTAATCTTATTCGAACAGGCAATATGTAAAACAGAAAACCAGCATTTGATCAGTATAAATCTTAGAAGATTAAATCTATAATATTTCCATTATATTTGTTATAATGTTTATTGCAAGTATATATTCAAAGAAAAAAACCAAAGAGAACAAGAGAGCCGAACTGCTGAAAACATTCAATGTCGAGCTGTGTGTGTGTCTTACTTGGTTTCAGTATCCAAATTTCTGCTGTTTGTTTTAGCTACCCAGAATTCCTACAGTCATGAAGAAAAAGATGATAACTTTTAAAAGCATGAGCCAGAATGTCCGCAGTCTTTAATCACATTAAGCATCAAAAAGACACAGCACTGGTGTTTTCCAGATTTCCCCTTTTTCTTTTGGTATGCATGTATCCTCACCTGCTTTACATATGTACAGTAAGTAACACAAGTCAGAGATCAACTTTATGTATTTTTGTCTACTGCTCTCTGACACCTTAATTTTTTTCAGACAGGGTCTCTCACTGAATAGACTGGCTGGCCAGAGGTATTAGAATAGAGCTTTTATTGAGACTCACAGCCAAACTGTGGGCAGAGTGCAAGGAATCTTAAGAAAGAAGGAGGAGATGAAAGACCTAGAGGGGACAGGAGCTCCACAAGAGCAACAGAACCAAAAAGCCTGGGCCCTGGGGTCTTTGCAAAGACCGATACTCCAACCAAGGACCATGCATGGAGATAACCTAGATCCCTTGCTCAAATGTAGCCCATGGCAGCTCAGCCTCCATGTGTGTTCCCTAGTAAGAGGAACAGGGGCTATCTCTGACATGAACTCAGTGGCTGGCTCTTTGATCCCCTCCCCATGCGAGGAGTGCAGCTTTACTAGGCCACAGAGGAAGACAGTGCAAACAGTCCTGATGAGACCTGATTGACTAGGGTCAGAGGGAAGGGGAGGAGTGGACTGGTAGAAGGCATGGGAGGAGAAGAGGAAGGGACGATAGGATTGGGAAGGGATGAGGAAGGGAACTACAGCTGGCATACAAAGTAAATAAATTGTAATAAATAAAGAAATAAATTAAAAATAATAAAAAATTAAAAAAAAAGAATAGAGCTTTTACAAGTGAAAGACCTGTTTGAGAAAAACTTCAAGTCTCTGAAGAAAGAAATTGAAGAAGATCTCAGAAGATGGAAAGATCTCCTGTGCTCATGGATTGGTAGGATTAACATTGTGAAAATGGCCATCCTGCCAAAAGCAATCTACAGATTCAATGCAATTCCCATCAAAATACCAACTCAATTCTTTACAGACCTTGAAAAAAAGATTCTCAGCTTCATATGAAGAAACAAAAAACCCAGAATCTCCAAAACAATCCTGTACAACAACAGATCATCTGGAGGTATCTCCATCCCCAATCTTAAGTTGTACTACAGAGCAATAGTAATAAAAACTGCATGGTATTGGCATAAAAACAGAAAGGAGGATCAATGGAACCACATAGAAGACCCAGAAATAAACCCACATACCTATGAATACTCGATTTTTGACAAAGAAGCCAAAACCATTCAATGGAAAAAAGATAGCATCTTCAACAAATGGTGCTGGTCCAACTGGATGTCCACATGCAGAAAAATGAAAATAGATTTATATTTATCACCCTGCACAAAACTAAAGTCCAAGTAGATCAAAGACCTAAACATAAAACCAGATACTCTAAATCTGTTAGAAGAAAAAGTGGGGAACAGCCTAGAACTCATTGGCACAGGAGACAACTTCCTGAACAGAACACCAACAGCACAGGCTCTAAGAGCAACAATCAATAAATGGGACCTCATGAAACTGAAAAGCTTCTGTAAAGCAAAGGACACTGTCATCAGAACAAAACAACTGCCTACAGACAGGGAAAGGATCTTCACCAATCATGTATTTGACAGAGGACTAATATCGAGTATATACAAAGAACTAAAGAAGCTGAAAAGCAGCAAACCAAGTAATCCAATTAAAAAATGGGGAACAGAGCTAAACAGAGAATTCTCTGTAGAGGAATATCGAATGGCAGAGAAACACTTAAAGAAATGCTCATCCTCATTAGCCATCAGGGAAATGCAAATCAAAACGACCCTGAGATATCACCTTACACCCATCAGAATGGCCAACATGAAAAACTCAAGGGACAACACATGCTGGAGAGGTTGTGGAGAAAGGGGAACCCTTCTCCACTGCTGGTAGGAATGTAAACTGGTACAACCACTCTGGAAATCAATCTGGCGCTTTCTAAGACAATTAGGAATAGTGCTTCCTCAAGACCCAGCTATACCACTACTAGGTATATACCCAAAGTTTGCTCAAGTACACAAAAGGGATATTTGCTCAACCATGTTTATAGCAGCTTTATTTGTAATAGCCAGAACCTGGAAACAACCCAGATGTCCATCAACGGAGGAATGGGTACAGAAATTGTGGTATTTTTACACAATGGAATACTACTCAGCAATCAAAAAGGAGGAAATCATGAAATTTGCAGGCAAATGGTGAGATCTAGAAAAGATCATCCTGAGTGAAATATCCCAGAAGGAAAAAGACAAACACGGTATATACTCACTTATATAGACCTATAAGATGTGATAAACATAATGAAATCTATACACCTAAAAAAGATAATCAAGAGAGCGGACATGGGGTAAGATGATCAATCCTCGTTTAGAAAGACAGATGGGATGTGCATTGAATGTATGACAGGAGTCTACTGAGCGCATTTGAAAGACTCTAACTAGCAGTGTTTTCAAAGCAAAGACTCATGACCAAACCTTTGGCAGAGTACAGGGAATCATAAGAAACAAGGGGAGTTAGTCTGATGGGGAAAGGATAGGAGCTCCACAAGGACCAAATATATCTGGGCACAGGGTCTTCTCTGAGACTGACATTCAACCAAGGACCATGTATGGATATAACCTAGAACCTCTGCTCAGATGTAGCCTGTGGTAGCTCAGTAACCAATTGGTTTCCCATAGTGAGGGGAACAAGGACTATTTCTAACAGGAACTCAATGACTGGCTCTTTGGCCTCCCCACCCCCCAAGGGAGGAGCAGTCCTGTTAGGCCACAGAGGAGAGCTTTGCAGCCAGTCCTGAAGATACCTGATAAAACAGGATCAAATGAATGGGGAGGAGGTCCCCCCTATCAGTGGACTTGGCAAGGGGCACGGTGGAGATGAGGGAGGGAGGGAGGGACTGGGAGGGAATGAGGGATCGGGACACGGCTGGGATACAGAGTTAATAAAATGTAACTGATAAGAAAAAAATAAAATTCAAAAAAAAAAAGAATAGAGCTTTTAAGTGAGTACTCGGGATTCAAACTCAGGTCCTTCTGCTTATCCAGCGAACACTATCCTCTCAGTTATCTCCTTAATCTGCAAGAGTTAAATATAACTGTAACTAATAATAACTTGTATTACTTACTATACAAATCCAGTGGCTAAGCTTCTAAAACTTCCTCGAAAGCCAACTTTTATGCACGTTATCAAACATACAAACCCCTTACTGTCTCGCCATCAAACACAGAACACATACTTTATTTGTGTTTGATTCTTGAATGGAAACTGATCCATGTGGTTCCAGGGTTATCAGTATCTAAACTACTTGTGAAATACTTGGTGGCTGGACATGTACAGATTGACTTTTTAAAGGGTTGTGCCAGACACACAAAGTCTGTAAGTCATATGGAAAGACATGAGGCAGAAATATGAAAGCCAGCGGAAGCTCTGTTTCAAATACCAATATGCTGGTTATCTATGTGTATTAAACAACAGAGCAAGACTGGCAGTTGGTTTTTATTAGAGGTTTTATTTGAGTGGTGGTGTGGATTGAACGTAGGGCCTTGGATATGCTAGGTGAGTGTTCTACTACTGAGTAACGTCACCAGCCACTTGAGGTTTGTTTTTAAGTTTAAAATATAGTGAATCTGATTTTGCAATAGCAGACTAGCTTGTTTCCAAAAATCTTCCATTGATGACAATTAGAAAAGCCAGGGAAAAGCTTTTTTCTGTCTGTTAAAAAAATACAATAACCACTAAAAGAAATGCATAAGAATGTGTAACAAATTTGTACAACAGGAAAAAAGTAATATATGAGTAAGGAGAAAACAGAGATTAAAAATATAAAAAAAAAATACGGAATACAGAGCCTGCACACAGACCTTCTTTGCTCCCTTTGTTTCCCCAGACCCAGTACCTCAGGCTTGTCCGTAGTGCTGCAACAGATCAGCAGCTGTGGGTCCCTTCTGCCCTGCCATGTCTCCTGGGGAATCCCAGGGACATCAGGAGGGGTCCTGGCCTCTCCTCCCCCAGTCATTGCTTCACTCCAGCCTCCAACATCAGCAGGCACTCCCTGAGAACACAACAGCTGATCAGGCCAGTAAAACAGGAACACACAGCTATCACATTCGCTGAAAATCCAGAGAAGAAATAGAAACCAAGGAACAAAACACCACTCACAATACCTAGACTTATAATCACCCAAACCCAGATGATTAGGTGCCAGTGTAAGAACTCAATGAATAACAGCCAGGGCAATATGTCTCCACTAGAGCCCAACTATCCTATCACAGAAGACCCTGAACATTCCAACATGGTGGAAGCTTGCATGCACGCGCGCACACACACACACACACGTACACACACTCACACAGACCTTAAAACCAAGAGAGGTCCTTAAAGAGAAAATTCATAAATCCCATAAAGAAAGCCAGGAAAACACAAACACACACACACACACACACACACACACACACACACACACA
>NW_026585644.1:28793934-28867800 GCF_907164565.1 Psammomys obesus
ACACACACACACACACACACACACACACACACACACACACTCACTCACTTACTTTAAACCAGTGCTGGGATTCTCTACTCCAGACTATGAAGGCCTTGAATATCAGGATAATGAGTCAGGAAACCAGTAATTCCAGCATATATCTTCTAAGAGACATGTATTGACAGTTGTTACAGTTTAAAAAGAAAAAAAAAAAAAAAAAGCAGGGTATCTCATCTATTCTTGCTGCATCACACACCATCATAAAACTTAATGCCTTAAGACAACATGCTCTATCCTCACAGATCCTATGGGTTAGAAATGTAGGAAGAGTATAGCAAAGCCAGTCTTGGCCCATTTCAAAGAAGAATTAGCTGGCTTTGACTTGTTCACTGGGACAAGGGTCATCTGGAAATAACTTTATTGATAAGCTTGACAACGAACGCTCCAAAACAACAGGCCGAACATGTCATCCTTATGGAAACTCAGGTGGTACATTTTAAAAGGTTCTGGCAGTGCATGTAGGCTGATTTCCTCAGTCAACTGCTGCCTGAAGATGATACCAAAGTTGTGTGACCTCTTAGGATCTCAGCTCATTAGTCATGTAGCATTAGTTCATAGCACACTGATAAGCATTTTGGACCTTTGGGAGACAGGCATACCACCCAACATTTCAGAAATGGATCTGACATTTTGCCAATGATCTTACCAGTCTCTCCTACTAACGTCTCAACTTCTTCCTCAAAGTACTTTAGGAAAATGTTGATGGCCTCAGGAACACTAATTTCCAAACACTAGTTTCCAAAGTGAGAAACTAAGAAGAGAGCAAACTACCAGAAAAATACAAGAGCACACTAAAGTCTGGAAGCTACAGAAAATGCTATCTACAAAGCAGGAGCAAGAAATTCAAAGAACAACATGAGAGAACTTGGATAGGCCCACAGAATTCACAAATACGAATTAGTGGGAAATAGTAGAAAAATTTAGCCCAACGATTTGTACTACAATGACAAATGACCTGAAATTCATAGGAACGTCTCAAATTTGAGAGGGACAGCAATCTACAGAAGCTGAGCAAACCTCAAGTTGGAGAAATCTATAGAATCACAAGGCGTGCCATAGATGCATTTTGTAAAACTAAAAATAAAGGGGGGGGGAATCTTAAAAGTAGAGATAATTTTAATGTCAGTAGATTTCTCAGGAGAAACCACGAGCGACTGTGTGGACTTCAGACGTGCCACAGGTGGGGTGCGTGTAGCACCATCGTGTTCCCCACGGCACCGGGACGGCAGCTCCGTCATGCTTGCACCGTCCTGCGCGCAGCCCGCCCTTCCTCACACAATACCATCCACACTGCTGGCTCCATCACCTCACCTGTCCGCTGCTCAGGTGGGCCGGGTAGTTCGCAGAAGTCCCGGTAAGGCGTCACCAGAACCGGAAGTCCCGCCTGTCGTGATGTCACAACACCGCGCCGCGCTGGTTCCGGAAGTTGGCACTTTTAGGAAGGTTTGCGAACGAGGATCTCGAGTGTGGGAGTTTTGGTGGCAGCTTGGAGGGTAGGTGGACCAAACCCAGCGAGATCGCTGGGAGCATGTAGAGAGTTTCCCGAATTTCATCTGAATTTTACCTGCTCTCTGTCCTTTGTCATTTTGTAGTTTTTCCTCTCTTCGGACGTCCTTTCATTTGTTCTTTTTTTTTTAATATATTATTATTTTTTTATTATTTTTTTCTTTTTAGTTACATTTTGTTAACTCTGTGTCCCAGCTGTATCCCGCTCCCTCATTCCCTCCCCAACCCCACACTCCCTCCCTGGTCTCCTCCCTGCCCCTTTCCAAGTCCACTGATAGGGGAGGACCTCCTCCCCTTTCATCTGACCCTGTTCTTTCATTTGTTCTTAACATCTGCCCGCTTTTCCTTCCATCACCAGTTGCTTTTCTTCCCTGATTCATGAACACTGGGAAGTTGACTCGCAGTTAACCTTAGCGTTAGTATTCAGCTTTAAATACTCTGCACTTTAGGATAATGCGATTGTTCCAGAGGTACTTCCAAGTTACTACAAACTTCGGGATCGTATCCTTAGCATTTGGTACATTGTAGGCAACCAGTGGATTTCTGTCCTAAGAAGTACTGTAGCCAATATGGCAGTCTATAGCCAGAAGCAGCAGCATGGAACTTAGAAAAATCGTAGTGATTATTACCCACACACTGAAAAGAAGCTTTGCTCTTGTATTAAGTACCTCAGTACCACCATCCAGCTAGCTGTGGAGTGTAAACTATTAAATTTCTTCATTACCCTTTGTCAGTTCTACTTTTCATATCCAATAGGTAACATTTAATGCATATAGAGAAAGGCACTCGCGTGCTAAGAGTTTTTCGTGAACTGATTTTTAAACCCTCACAGCAATTCAGTGTGGTCAGTATTAACAAGTGACCATTAAAGTCTAGAGATATAAATACATAAAAATAAATGATTTTATTACAGTGACAGTGTATGATAGGTACAAGGTGATGTTCCTCATGTGCACAGTTTATGTTTGTAAGTTTCCCACCAGTAATGCTATTAAACTATGTATGATGCCAGTCAGGATAATTGGCCTACCTCTCCAAGGGCGGGATACATCCAGACCCAATGCAAAATGGAAATGGAATCTTAAAAACAACTGGAAACTGTGCTGCAAATCTCCATCTCTTGCCTTCAGATCTCTCTGGCTATCTTTTCCATCTTTCTCTCATCCACAGGCTATATGACAGAATGCACTGATGCAGGATTTCTTTCAGTTCTTGGATATGCATCTGTAACACATCATCTCAGGTGATTTATGTTTCTGATTTCACTGAACCTGCGCTAGAAATAACTGAAGGCCCAGTCTTTAAAGCAACAACCATCTTTCCAGGGATGGCCCTGGATTATTTCTGCTTACCCATAGTGTAAAATGAGGTATGGAGAAACTGAAAGTAACTTGCCCCAAATCAGTTGGAAGAGCTAGGCTCAGACTACTTTGCAGCAACTTCTGACTTGTTCTTTATGTCTTTGGGCCGTCTACTTTTGGAATATACAGGCCCTTACTAAATTGTCATATATTTTTGGGCACAGTGTTCCCTTTACTACATGACAGAATATAATTGTGATTTACATAAGTAATTGAATGAGGGTGCTCTTTGAAGCCCGCAGACACATTTAGCATGTGTCAGGTAATTTGTTATTGTGTATTTCTATACTGAGGTTTGGAAATAAAATACTCCCTCCCCATAAAGCTCATGTGTTGAACACTTGGTTTGCCATGCAGGAGGGTTGAGAGAGAGAGAAGAACTGAGAGGTGATTTGACCACTGAGAAAGTCATATCTGAATTGGCTGTTGGGAGTTGGGGACTGGTTCAGGGAAGCAGGTCACTGAAGGAAGGTGCTGTTGAAAGATACATCTTCTTTTTATCTCTGTGCTTCCTGGACAGCTTTGCACTACTGCATACTCCTCACCATGATGCTGTACCTCAACACAGGCAGAAGCAGTGGACTGAAATTTCTCATTTGTAAGCCAAAACAAGTTTTTGTTTGTTTGTTTGTTTTGGGGCAGGGTCTCCCTACATAGTGTTGGCTGTTCCCTAACTTACTATGCAGATCAAGCTGTCCTCGAACTCATAAATGTCCACCTGCCTCTACCGCTCAAGTGCTGGGATTAAAGGCATGTGCCACTATGCCCAGCCAAAGTAAGAATTTTGTCCTTTAAATTTATTTTGGGTATTTTGGCACAGTGATAAAAAGCGATTGACACAAAGTGACTTCTTTGTTTTTAATGTATGCCCCCCCTCCTTTTTTTTTTTTTTTTTGGTTTTTGTTTTTACATCAGTTTCCAGCTCCCATAAAAATGGGATTTCCCTGTAAATCATCCTTTTATAATCTTTAAGTATGTTAAAATCCAGGTACATTATTAATTTATTTGAAGGTCTGGAGAATTTTGAATTGAAGCTCCCACCTCTTTGCATTATCTTTATTAGAACTTCTTAAATTTTAGTGTGAATAAGAATCATCTGGTTTAATCAAATAATAATTAGTCTTGGATGGAGTCTAGATTTTACATTTTAGACAAGTTCTCATGTTGCTGCTTCGGGTGAGTGTTAGGCCATGTTTTGAGTGACTTCTCTAATAATTACAGAAAATTCTTAGGGGTAAAGTAATAATCCTCACTTACAGTAGCAGGTACATGACAATTTGGATAAGTATGTTTATAAGTGAGTCATATGTAACATATGACTCACAACAGATGGTTCAGAATATTTCTGGAGAAATAGGTCCATACTCCAATGTTTATCACAATATGTTAGATACTGTTCTGAGTGCCAGGAACAAGGGAAAAAGATCATTTCTGTCTGTGGGCAAGCAGATGAACAGGTAATGATGTAAGAAATGAGCAATACAAGTGAATGTAAATGAGAAAGGGAGTGCCTACTGAGCTCATTAGAAAAAGCATTCAGTCTTGTTCCTGATTATCTAGTGAAATGTAATTCCAGATTACTTCTTATCCCCTGTCTCCTTTAATATGGCCACCTTGTGTCATTCAGCATTCTCCTTGCCTTCCACCATCTTTTATTTTTCCTAAAATCTGTCTTTAGGTGTACTGGCTGGTTTTGTGTGTCTATTTGACATAAGCTAGAGCCACCAGAGAGGAAGGAACTTCAGTTGAGGAAATGCCTCCATGAGATCCAGCTATAGGGCATTTTCTCAATTAGTGATCAGTGGGGGAGGGCCATTCCTGGGCTCGTGGTCCTGAAAGCTATAAGAAAACAGGCTGAACAAGCCATGTGGAGCAAGCCAGTAAGCAGCACCTCTCCATGGACTTTGCATCAGCTCCTGCCTTCAGGTTCTTGCTCTGTTTGAGTTCCTGTCCTGACTTTCTTAGGTGATGAACAGCAATGTGGAAGTGTAAGCTGAATAAACCTTTTCCTCCTGAGCTTGCTTTTGTGGTTGTGGTCTTTTGTTGCAGCAATAGAAATCCTAACTAAGACAATGGGTGATTATGTCCAGTTCCATATTTTTAAATGTTATCTACATGCAGATAAATCTCAGGTCCACACTGACAACCTAAGTAGTAGCCCATAAACTCTAAGCCTTTCAGTCAATCAGCCCATAAAACACTCCAGTTGGGGCTGGAGATATTTAGGGTGCAGAGGTTAAGAGCACTGGCTCAGTTTCCAAAGGTCCTGAGTTCAATTCCCAGCAACCACATGGTGGCTCACAACCAAATATAATGAGATCTGGTGCCCTCTTCTGGCCTGCAGGTGTACATGCAGGCAGAACACTGTATACATAATAAACAAACAAACAGACTTTAAAAAGCTATCTCCTGCACAGATGTACCCATGGCAGTTCAGTGTCCAAGTGGGTTACATAGTAATGGGAAGAGGGACTGCCTCTGACATAATCTGATTGGCCTGCTCTTTGATCACCTTCCCCTGAGGGGGGAGCAGCCTTACCAGGCCACAGTAGAGGACAATGCAGCCAATTTTGATGAGAACTGATAGACTAAGATCAGAAAGGAGAGGAGAACCTCCCCTATCAGTGGACTTGGGGAGTGGCATGCATGCAGAAAGGGGAGGGAGGGTGGGATCGGGAGGGGAGGAGGGAGGGGCTTATGGGGGGATACAAAATGAATAAAGTGTAATTAATAAAAAATTAAAAGCTATCTCCACTTGAAAGACAAGTAAGCATGATAAAAGTTAGGGTGGTCCACCCACAACTGTTGATTTGAAACTTCAATGGTCAGACATAAATGTACCCCAATATAAAATAAACATAGGACCTGAAAAAACAGTTTGGGGCTGAGACAATTACTTTTTCCTATCTTGACTTTAAATTACTTTGGACATCTATTTTATCATTATTTGATCCAAAGGAAGGTGGATGGGTGATGTGTGAGGATCTGTGGCCAAGGAGTTATAGGAAAAGATAAAAAAAAAAAAAAAAAGATTGTTGGGCCTAACAGGGCATTACTTGTGTGAGAGTCTCTGAAACCTCATATTTGGCAAGGTGATGGCAACATTCAAGATGGCATCTGTGCCAACAGCCTGTGTCTTTGAGTAGTTGTTGCTGCTTACTTTCCTGTGAAGGACACATTGTGAAAAAGAACTTTTGTTGTTTGTTTCTGACATTCTTGTTATTGGAATACAGTGTTCCCTGTCCAGGTTGTTGCAGAGAGACAGCCACACTGTCTTTCTCTTTGATTTTAATTCCAAATACTAAGGGGAAGAATTTACTATTGGCCCAGCTTGGGTCTGGTGTCCAATAATTGACCAGTCACCAATGACAAGTGCTAATGGCCACGTTGTTCCTCTGCCAGCACAGTGAGAGGTCATAGTGAGTGGGCAGACATTTCATAAAGGAGTCTGCTGGAAGCATAGATGGCTGTAAAATTAGGCCTTTATACTGATTTTAGTGTTATGCTTTTACCTCTTACAGAAAAGACTAGAAATCCCATTGTTCTTTAACACTTTATTGACTATTAACATTCTAAGCACTCATGAGGCTAGGGCTCCAAGGGAATCCAAAGATAAAGTTCTGGTTATTATAGACACACAATAAACAAGTTGAATAAAAGTATATAATGATAGTGCAAGAGAAAGTAAAAGTATGTTTCAAAAATATTTTTGTAGAGAGAGAAAGAAGGCATGGAGTTGGATAGGTGGGGAGGATCTGGGAGGAGGTGGAAGAGGGAAACCATGATCAGAATATAATGCCTGAAAAAGTTTTATTTTCAGTAAAAAGATTTACAATACATAGTCTTTGAAAAAAAAATAGGCCATTTCAAATATAACTCACTAAGACTAGTTAGTGTTCCCTCCCTCACTAGTCACTGGCTATGTGTAACTCTATCTAGCAGTGAGGCCTTGTGAAATTTCCTTTATTCATCTTGCCCCATGTTGAATGGTATTGTAATCATGAAGGGCTTGTTTAGGCAACCATATTGTTGAGATTTCATGGATGCAGCTCGCCCCCCCCCCCCCCCCCCCGCTTTCCTGTCTAGGAGACATTACCTAGCAGCAGATATCTTGGTCCTCCGCATCTTACAGTATTTCCACACCCTCTTTCCATAATGTTCCCTGAGCTTCTTTGGTGAGGTGTGAGAGCCACACTGATCTATGGATTTAAGGATACTTATTTATAATACAGTTAGAAATTGGTTTAGAAAGACATAGGTAGTAGCTTCTTCTGTAGGGTTCATGACCTCTTCACCCATGAGAAGTTGGCTAGATGTACAGTAGCAGGCATGAGTTTCCTCCTGTTGAGCAAGCCTTAAGCCCAAGCCTTAAGCCTTAGACTGTGGTTGGTTACTTCCAAAATAGTGCTAATATTGTACCATTGCGGATTGTTGTGGAGTGACACTATTAGAGATGAGCCCTTGGGCTAGGTGGGGCTTTGTTGGAGGAAGTGTGCTAATAGGGGGCTGTGCTTTGAGATTTCTGGAGCTCAAACCAGGCCTAGTGGCTCACACAGTTCACTTCCTGATGCAGATGTAGAGCTCTCAGCTACTTTTCCAGTGCCTTGTCTGCCTGCATATGCAACAATTCCTGCCAGGATGATAATGGATGAAACCTCTGAACTATAAGGTGGCTCCAGTGAAATGTATTCCTTTGTAAGAATTGCTGTGGTCATGGTGTCTCTTCACAGCAACAAAACCTTAACTAAGAAGTTGCTACCAGAAATTGCTGTGGGTATTGGGGTATTGCTGTGATAAGCTAGACCATGTTTTTGTTTGGAGGAAGGTGGACTTTGAGTTAGGGAAACAGTGGATTGCAGTAAATACAGCCATATGGGCCATAACAGTAGGAGCTTGAAAGACAGTGGTGCCAAGGGTGATTTGAGCTGTGGGCCCCCAGCTCAAGATATCTCTGAGGAGAATATTAGTATGTGGTCTAGAGACCCTTCTTGTCATATTTTGGCAAAGAATATGGTTGCTTTCTGCCCTTGTTTAAAAAAAAAAATCTTGCCTGAGGCTAAATTGAATTATGGATTAACGGCATTTGCAGAAGATATTGCAAACAACCTACTAATGTTGTGTGGTTATTCATGTTCAGTTGTACAGTTCAAGGAGAAAAGAGGCTCCAGGAAGTAGAGCTAAGTCCTGTTCAAGGAGATAAACAGAATAAAGAAAAGCCTTATGTGAGATGGAATAAAGGGAGTGGTTACCTCAGAGCAAGACTGCACTCAGCTAAGCTTCCACATGAGAATGAATTAAAGAACATCTTAGGGCCACGTATGTTGGCACATGCCTTTAATCCCAGCACTCTTGAGGTAAAGGCTGGAGTATATTTAAGTTCAAGGCCCACCAGGTCTACAGAGGAAGTTCCAGGACAGCTAAGCTTAGGCAGTGAAGGAAACCATTGAAAACAGAAAGCTGGTGAAGATGTTTTTGAATGAGGGGCCCATGTTCTAGCCCCAGCAAGCAGCAGAACTTGGCAGCTTTGGCCATGCGGTTCTGGCTTTAGAGTCAAGGATAGAAGAAAGGTGTTATGGAATCTCTCTGAGACTAAGGAAAGTAACTGAGGCCAGGCATGTGTCAGGGTTTTCCTTGCATGGAGACAGAGAGAGGCCACTCTGAAGCTATGAAGGTGAATTCTGATTGCCTTGGAGACCTCAAGATGTTGGAGATGCCAGAGTCATGGGATAGGAGAAGAGAGCTGCTAATAGGGATTGGAACCAGCCCAAGAGAGAGAAGTTGTTATGACAGGTTCACGGGACCCTCAGAGACCACCAGGAGACGACTCAATGCAATTGCAAGAGAGCTTTATTACGAGAGCGATCGAACTCGGGACCCAAGTCTCACTGGCGCAGCAGTAGAGAAGTGGGACCTCGAGCTCTGAGTGAACAGGATTTTTAAAGGGAAAGTCTGTGAACTAGGGGTTTCCATGACAGCAAGCAGGGGGGCACAAGCCTTGGCGTTACAGAATTGGGTGAAGTTTAGCAGGGCAGGGTGACCTTTTCTGAGGCACATAATCACAATGGCTAAGGCATATAATCACAATGGCTATTTTTCTAAATCATATCTGAAACATTGGGGAGAATTTTCCCACCCGATTCTCAACCGATTCCCATTGATTATTGCCAGGGAGTTTGTCTCTATTTTCTATGAAGCATTTATTCTGTTATATTTCCTAGAGGCTGTTGCTAGGAGAGTTAACTTTGTTTTCTGCCAGGTGTACATTCTGTGATATTTCCTGGTACCTGAATTCAGTTCCCAGTCAAGATCTTTATTTCAAAATGGAGTTATATTCAGGCTATCTTAAGCTCTTCAAAGTGTATTGTTGTCAACAAAGCTGAAAGGAGTTGGAGATCTGATGTGTGTTTTGACATGAGGTTTGGAGTTTTCCTAGCTGTGTTTTTTTTTTTTTTTTTGGGGGGGGGGGTTTGGTTTTTGCTTTGTTTTTTTTTTTTTTTTTTTTGGGGGGGGGGGCTCTTGCTTTGGTCCAGTGTTTCCTCACTATGTTCCCTTTGCTCCCTTTTGAAACAATAATATATATCTTGTGCCATTGTGTGTTGGTAGTATGTGATCTGCCTTTTCATTTTGATCTTAAAGGGGATTACAGTTAAAAGATTGCATGGGTCTCAGAAGAGACTTCGAACTTTGGGCTTTTAAACAAGTTTGAGACTGATAGACTATGAGGACTTCTGAAATTGGACTAAATGCATTTTGTATATGGTATAGCTGCAAGTCTATGGGAGCTAGGAAGTGGAAGAAATGGCCCCCAAAGGCTCAGAGGGAGTGGCATTATCAGGAGTGGTCTTGTTGGGGTAGGTGGGGCTTTGTTGGAAGAAGTGCATCAGTAGGGGGACGGCTTTGAGGTCTCAGAAGCTCAAACCAGGCCTGGCAGCTCACAGTTCACTTCCTGTTGCCTACTGATCCAGATGTAGAACTCTTGACTCCTTTTCCAGCACCATGTCTGCCTTCATGCCATTATGCTTCTCATCATGACGATAATGGACTAAACTTCTGAACTGTAAGCCAGCCCCAATTAAATGTTTTTCTTTATAAGAGTTGCTGTGGTCATGGACAGGACCTAGGCTGCCTGCTCTGATGTAGCCAGTAGGCAGCTCAGTTGCCATGTGGGTACCTGAGTAAGGGGAACAGGATTGTCTCCGTCATGAACTCGGTTGCCAGCTCTTTGATCACTTCCTCCTGGTAGTGTGGCACTGCTAGGCCACAGAGGGAGAAAACCAGGCAATCCTGATAAGACTTGATAAGCTAGGGTCAGATGGCAGGGGAGGAGGACTCCCCCTTTCAGTGGACTAGGGAAAGGGGATGGGGGGGGGAGACGGAAGGAGGGTGGGACTGGGAGGAGATGAGGGAGGGGCCTACAATCAGGATATAAAACGAATAAATTGTAAAAAATAAAAAAATTTAAAAAGTTGCTGTGGTCATGGTGTCTTTTCACAGCAATAAAACCCTAACTAACACAGGAATATGCTGCTGGGCCAGCCACTGTTATGAAAGGAGAAAATGAGGGGGTTGGTGGAGGCTGGGGAGAGTGTTGGAGGTTGGTCTGAGGCATGTTACTGGCCTTCAAGATCTGGTTACACCTATCCTTGTTTTGTAAACCTGCCTAAGTCATACCTGATTGGTTGATTAAATAGCCTATACCGGGGCAAGGCAAAGTGGGGTAGGCATGGCTAAGGTTCCTTAGCTTTTGGATTCAAGAGAGAATCACAGGACCAGACGGACAGAAAGAGAGGATGCCATGATAGATTAGCATGGAGAAATAACCACATGGGCTAAGAGAAAGGACTCCAATAATGAAGTGAAAAGGCCCAGATGAAGAATATAAGCAAATACAATGGGATTGTGGATGGAAGGTAGACCAGATGAGGAGAATTAAGGCAGATGGCATTGGACGGGGGCTGGGAGATGGATGGAGGTTATTAAGTCAGCGTAAGTGAACTATCTGCCCAGCCCAAGGTAAATAAAGGCAATTATAAATCTAACAGGTGTCTGTGTCTTATTATTTGTGATAGCAGGTTAAATAATACCTTCATGATAAAATTAGGGCTAATAATAAACATTATATAGCCCAAGGCTTTTTATCTACAACAACAGGAAAGGGAAAGGAGGATAAGTCAGAAGGAGAGGAAGGAAATAAACATACTAAGTATGTTTTAAAAAGCCATAGGGAAACGTACTTATAAACTTACTTAAAAATACATATGCATTAGATAAGTACCTTGTGTGTACACACACACACGGGTTTCAATGGAGTTACAATACATGGGGCAACTTCAGAAACATTACACTATTATACAAAAAAAATTGTGTGTGAGCTCCTCTGAAGTTGTTGGTCAAGGATGCTGGTGCCTAAGAGGCTCCGCAAATGGTATAGATTGTTGCCATTTTTCTTGCTTGCCCTCTGGAACTTGAAGTTAGAAACTATTGCTGAAGACAACATATAATTTGGAGCTGACTAGAAGGTATTGTCCTTGAGGACTAGTTCTCAGTACTGGAAGTGCTATACAAACTGCCAAATATATTAATACAACGAAAGTAGTCTCTGTGATACTTTATAATAATATAAAATCCAGTCAGATTGACAGTCCTACAGGCAACAACCTTCACCTGTAAAAGTTGGAAACTCTCACTAAAAAGCTGTTCTTACTGTATTTCCTTTACAGAGGTATTTAAAAGAATTAAGCAAAAATCTAAAAATGGCAACATTTTCAGATTACACGTATGTAATTTTTATATATATATATATATACACATATATCGACATATGTACATGTATGAGTATATTTTAGAGAGATAATAAAATAGTATTTTTAAGTTTCAACGTAATCCACCACATATCACTGTGACTCCAAATGTTTTGTCTTAATCCATGCTGTGTCCATTAGTCTTTTTGAATGAGTTTACACCATAAAGAAGCTTTTAGTGGCAGGGCAGGCTAGAGTGAGGATAAGAAAAATATGGACATTGTAGTTCAAATATCTCTATAAATTCAAAACAAACAGGTCAGAATTAGCTACAGATGGATATTGCTTTAAAGCACAGTGTGTTCCCATTTATTGAAGTCCTCAGAAGCTCACTGCACCATTCAGTGAGGTTTTGTGGGCTACTAACAGTACTTCAGGACTTCTACAAATCATTCCCTTTAATTTTTTAATGGAGACTTCATATTCTTCAGTAAAGTAAAGATCAGGTTTTTCATAGATCCAAATACCTTTCCATGCAGTTCATCTATCCAAATGTGGGAAACAAATGGTGGCTCTTTGGGGATGCTAATGTCCCAACCTTGGGAACTGCTCCACGCTACATTTTATGGTTAAAGGGACATCACCAGTGTGCTGAAGATCGTGATAATGGATAAAATCATCCTGGGTTGTTCAGATGGGACCAAAAAAAAAAAAAATCACAAGGATCTGAGAGGGAGGAAGAGGGACAGAGTCACAGAAGATACCATGACCTTGGGAGCAATGAAGGGAAGATGGTGATGTGGTGATGGTGGAGGCAATGACACAATGGGACACTCTGTTTTGCTGCCATGAAGATGGAACATGGAAGCCGCAAAACTAGGAAGGCAGGAACTGCTGGAGGAAAAACAAGAAAAAAAAAAAACGAATCTTCAGAGGAAGTATAAGCCCAACCAACACCTTAATTTTAGCTCATTGAAGTAAACTCTGAAGTTCTGACCTCTAGAACAGATGTTTTAAGGGACTGCATGTGTTTTGGCAGTCACAACAGACTAATAGGTCAACCAAACATGTCCAGACCAGTTCGGCTTTAGAAATAAGTGGATGACGTTAGCTGGATAGATGTCACGCTTATGAATGCTTGTTACTATCTGCATACTCTCCTGGTTTCTCGACTAGACCTGTGCCTTCTTAGCTTTGGAAACCTTTAAACGTCTCATGTTTGCCTGCCTTTTCTCAGGCTTCCAATCAAACTGTAGTCATACTCATTGTACAAAGTTCAAGTCCCTTCAAAGAGCCATTTCATTTATGGAAATTCTTAACTGAAACTGACAAAGTGAGAGCAAGTTTGAAACGAAATAGTGAATTCTAATATCTTTAAAGTCTCCCAACTTTTGGTTCAAAAGCCCTTCATTTTTTTTAAAGACGGTAACAGTGAGGTTTATTTTTTTAATTTATATTTTTATTAATTACAGTTTATTCACTTTGTTTCCACCTGTAGCTCCCTCCCTTTTCTCCACCCATGTGCCTCCCCCACTGATAGGGGAGGTCTTCCTCCCCTTTCTTCTGATCCTGGTCTTTCAGGTCTCATCAGGAGTGGCTGCACTTTCTTCCCCTGTGGCCTGGTAAGGCTGCTTCCCACTCAGGGGGAGGTGATCAAAGAGCAGGCCAATCAGTTCCTGTCAGAGACAGTCCCTGTTCCCATTACTATGGAACCCACTTGGACACTGAACTGCTGTGGAGCCCTTCATTTTTAATAATGTTCCAGGAAGACTAGCAAAATGTGCTGTGTCCTCCCCTACCCTTTCTTGTTTTCTTTCTTTCTGTACTTCCTTTTTAATTTTTCCTTTTAAATGTTGAAACGGAGATATCAATCTCAAAGTGTGTTGAAATCAGGAAGATGTGTTCACTTTTTGGCAGTCCACACCTGATATTCTGTGTCTGGAGAATATCTGAAGTGGTGAGTTCTATTACATTTCAAGCCCTGTGCTAGGCCTGCTTTGGGATACCTCCTTCCAGTCAGAGAAGTGAAATGATTCAGTGTGGAACTATTCTGATGCTGCCAGTGATCAATGGACTGGTTGAACAGTGTGCTCTTAAAAAAAAGGCAGCTTGGAAAACTATGGGTTAGATAAGGAGGCCTCTAACTGAAGACAGTTCTGGAATCTTGCCTTAAAAGGTAATGTCTGTGTGAAGTCAACTGAAAGTTACATTATGGTCAAGGTGGTTGATTAAAAAAAAAAAAATGGTTTGAAATTGCATGATCCTGTGACTCTACTGTTGTCAACTCTATAACAAAGACTAAAGTCTTTTGCTGGGAATGGTGGCAAATACTGGTAATTCCAGTACATTCAGCTTTCTCTTCACCATCTTCATCTCCTCCTCCTCTTCCTCACCACATTTGGTTTTTGTTGTTTGTTTGAGCCTTGCCAGTTCTAGTACTTGGGAGAATGAGCAGGGCAGTTTTTGAGAGCTGGTATGACCAACTCAGCTACCACTCAGGCCCAGATCCAGGACTTTGAGTTGGCCCATCCCAACATCTACCCCATCTGTGAACTGCTGGAGTTTGCAAAGGGGCTGATGTAGGTTTGTTTGGGGGGGGGGCTATGTTATTGGGTTCTTACATCTATCATCCTTCCAAACCTCCAACACTAGGTAGGAGAGAAAGGTTAGAGGGGAAAGGGGACATAGACCCCTTAAGACTACTTTCTGCTTACTAGGGTCGTCGAGTTCCCTGGGGCAAGTCCAGTCTTTGTCGTCAGAATATGTCCAACCAGCAATCCAGCAGTCCAGCAATCAAGCAACAGTGAACACAGCAGCAGGAAGCAGGGACAGCAGGAATCAGCAGAACTAGGGAGCAGCAACAGCCACAGGCCCTCCCGGAGCTCTCCCATTTATACCTTGTCAGGAGTCCCCAGAATTCCAAATGTAAACTATCTGCAGCTGGCCAAAATCACGAGACACTCAGAGTTAGCAGCTGTGGATAACCTGAAGCAACCCCACACCCCACACCTGCGATTAAAACAAAAACATTCAGATAATGTAACTGTTTTTTTTTTTTTTTTCCTCAGTGGGGTTTTATTTATTTATTTTTCTTATCAGTTACATTTTATTAACTCTGTATCCCAGCCGTGTCCCGATCCCTCATTCCCTCCCAGTCCCTCCCTTCCTCCCTCATCTCCACCGTGCCCCTTGCCAAGTCCACTAATAGGGGGGGACCTCCTCCCCATTCATCTGATCCTGTTTTATCAGGTATCTTCAGGACTGGCTGCAAAGCTCTCCTCTGTGGCCTAACAGGACTGCTCCTCCCTTGGGGGGTGGGGAGGCCAAAGAGCCAGTCATTGAGTTCCTGTTAGAAATAGTCCTTGTTCCCCTCACTATGGGAAACCAATTGGTTACTGAGCTATCACAGGCTACATCTGAGCAGAGGTTCTAGGTTACATTCATACATGGTCCTTGGTTGCATGTCAGTCTCAGAGAAGACCCTGTGCCCAGATATATTTGGTCCTTGTGGACCTCCTATCCTTTCCTCATCAGACTAACTCCCCTTGTTTCTTATGATTCCCTGTACTCTGCCAAAGGTTTGGTCATGAGTCTAACTAGCAGTGTTTTCAAAGTAACTGGGTTTTTAAAGAAACCAAAATTCACACTACAGGCTGGTCCTGCCGGTCTAAAGCTACAGAAGCTCTATGACACAGGACAACAACAGGATATCTGAGAGGAGTCTTAGTGAGGAGACAGTATTGAAAGTAAAGCAGAGGCCAGAGGCCTTGAACTGAGAAATGACTTATTGCAATGAACATTTGCAAATAAAGATGTTTGGACAAATGGGTGTACTGTGTGAGACGCTATGACACACTGCAGCTTCCACAGCAAGATTTTTTTTTTTTTTTATCCTTTAAATTTTCTTTTGGAAGGGGAGGTTGCAAGGGTGAAGGGTGGATAGGAAGGGCTGGGGAGATGAGTGGGATTGGGGTGCATGATGTGAAATTCACCAAGAAATAATGAAAAGTTAAAAAGTATTTCCTTCCTTGATAACCCAGAGAATCTGTAGACTTCATAGTCATCCTCAGATATCACCGTCCTAAGTTCCCTAGGTCCTTGGAGGTTCCTAGGCTCTTGGAGTCATTAGTAGTATCCATGTATTCTATTCATACAATAGTTTTTGTTTGTTTATTGTAACATTTACAAACCATTTTATAGATCAGAATATTTTAGACTTAAGTGCTTCAAGATGAATCTTTAACAGATAAAGACTTTAAAAGGATGCCATTATCATATGCCATAAATACCATAAATGTTAAATGCCATTTAACACTTTGTGTTATCCGCAGCATATTCAGTTTCTCAGACATGGGCTTGGCTTATTGTACCATTCTCGCTCCAATCTGGAGCTCTTAGGGAAACACTACATTTTATAACTGGAGTCCTTTAATGCTGTGATTACTTCAGTACTCTCTGATGATCTGTTATACATAGCACAACAAAGACAAATTTTAAAATAGAAGAGTAGGACACACAAGTCTATATCTTTCTATAACACATACTAAAGGCTAAAGACCTTCAGGTTTTAGATCAGGAAATCCTATCTATTTAGACTCTGGCAGTCACCTCCTCCCCTTCCATTACAACAGGGCAGAGAAGCAACGCACTGTATTAGGACATTATCTATTGAGAACTAATCCGGGTCCTGTAAGGACTATTTTAATCCTTTCCCAAGGTCATGCTTCCAGGATCCAATTTCCTTTAACTAGGTCCTATCTTTTAAAGGTTCTATCTCACCCTCACCAAACTGAAGATCAAGCTTTGGGGTACAAACCATTTCTAAACTATAGCAGCAAGGAATACGATTTCAGCCTTGAGCACAGCATGGCCTTGGATTTATTAAATCATGCACGAGCCAGCATCTCAGCCTTCTGGGGGAAATATTCATCTGACACATCTGAAACATCAATTGCTGATATAATATCCTCTTGTGAGGTAGTAGCAACATTCTCCTAATAGTTCCATGTCTTGAGGGACACACACCACAGGCTAATGATTAAACCTAATGAATTTAAAATGAAACAATTCTAACAAAGCTGGAATATATTTTCCACTTTCAATGTTTCTGTGAGGAATGACCTTAATTAGTATAACATTCTTGATGTCTCTTAATCCTCTACTTAGTGTGCCCCAGGGAAAGCACAGCAACTTGGCTGGTAGGTAGTTTCGAAGACTTAACTATAACTGATTAATTAATTGCTTTCCTCTCTTTGAAGTTGGCTTCCCAAAGGGAGGTGGAAGGTCTTTTCTATAATACAAAAATAGTCTGGATAGCTGTCCATCGCAGTCAAACACTGGGTAAGTCTTTCTGATTCTGAAGGTCACTCTGCATTCCTTTTGACTTTCATTGTAGCTATGGATCTTGATATAGCCTTTCTCAGAAAAGGCTTAACACTTTGGTGTTTGTATGCTCTATTCCTATTTGTACTTCTCGCTTATTCTAGAACCCTAATAAAGATAAAGGATACCATTATTGAGGGTTGTCCCTTCAAAGATAGAAGTATAGTGCCATTTTAACATTCTATTATATTTGCTAATATTTTACATAGAATTTTTGAGCTCTTTTTCTGAAGAAGACTAATTTGTATCTTTTAGGGCTTTATTCAAATTTCCACCAACATGATACTAGGTTCATTAAAAAGAATTCAGAAGTTTTTCTTTTTTTTTTTCTATGATCTGAGGAAATTTAAATAATATTGGAACTATCAGTAGTTTCTATTTGCTTAAAGATTACCCTTTTACTTCAAGTTCTTTTATTGTTTACAACTAAGGAAAATGAACACCTATGAATCTTTAAATCTCTCTATTTGTAGTTATGTGATGTCCTATGCATGAGACAACTGAGGAATCTTTTAAGTATGTTTTCAGAAAGTTTTTTTCTCTCTCTCTCACCCACACACACACATGCACCACACACACACACACACACACACACACACACACACACAGACACACACACACAGGCACTCACACTTTCACTCCTTTCACTCTGTAGCCCTGGTTGGCCTGGAACTTACTATGTAGATCAAGCTGACCTTGAAATTACAGCGATCTGCCTGTTTCTGCTTCCAGAGTGCTGGGATGAAAGGTGTGTTCCACTCAATCTTCAGAAAGTTTCTTTAACAATAAAGTTATTCCCAATTTTTTTGTCCTTCCCAGTGAAAGGTTGTATTTTGTTCACCATTGATATCAAGTGTGGTCACACAGCTTACTTTGACAATGAAGCATTGATGTATGGTTTATTGTGGGATATCACCATTGTGGGAGTTCTGAGACATTTTTGCTCTCCTCTAAAATCCTCATGTTCCAGATTGAGGTTCATTGTTCTGGGTCCCAAAAGAAGGCATGAAAGGAAGGTGTAACCAACTGGTGAATGTGTAAGATAGCGGGAAGTGAATCTTTAGTGTTGTAAACTAATGAGATTTGGAGGTTGCTTATTAGTGCAGCAAATATTAGCAAAGTTACACACCACTGTTGAATGCACTTATATATTAATTATCTTTTATACTATATCATATATATAGAGAGAAAGTTATATTTATTTAAAGATGATATAACATGCTTTAAACATTAATATGTACATTGTATGGGACTCAAAATAGTTTCATGTTTAAATTATAATTATAAAAGTTTATAGTTGAGTCTTTATCTTAATTTTTAATATTTATGTATTTATTTATTTGTTTTTATGTGTATGGATGTTTTGTCTGCATGAATGTCTGCTTACCACACCATACCTGGTTTCCAAAGTGTCAGCTAGATGTGTCAGCTCCCCTTGGACTGAGTCACAGATGGTTGTGGGTCACCACGTGGGTATTAGGCATCAAATCTAGATCTGGAAAAGCAACCAGTGCTCTTACTTACTGACCCATCTCTCCAACTCCACGTCATTTTCTAAGGTGTATTTATTTTAATTTTATGTGTGTGAACATTTTGTTTGTATGGATGTCTGTACACCATGTACAAGCCTAGTGCCCAAAGAGGCCAGGAGAGATGTCAGATCTCTCCGAAATGAAGTAACAGGTGTTTGTGGCCTACCATCTCCAGGCTGGCAACCAAATCTGGGTTGTCTGCAAGAGCAACAATTTCCCTTAACCACTGAGCCATCCCTCCAGCCATAGTCTTTGCTTTCATGGAACACTTGTGGCCATAGTTATGATTTCCTTGATACCGAGAGTTTGGTGAGAAAAGTTTCTCTATTTCAATCCTGCTGTATCAACCCAGGGACACAGCTCTCGAAATTCAGCCATATGGAAAAGGACACTGTCTCTTGTATGCAGTTTTAATTATACCACAAGAACAACTGGAAATAACTTATAATCAAAACGACATCATGGATCTTTACAAATGGAGAGAGTTTCCTAGGACTATCAGAAATACAAATAGGATGAAATCTGAGTATAATTAAGATTTTCTAAGTATGAAAAAGAAAGTATTTAGCATTTCATTGAAGGTGCAATTGAGAACAGTGGTCCTCAACTTTCCCAATGCTGTGACTCTTACGATGTAGTGACCCCTCCCATAAAATCACCTTTGTTGCAACTTCATAACTTTACATTCACTACTGTTATGAGTCACAATGTAAATATTTATGTTTTCCAATGGTCTTAGGCGCCACCTAAGGAAGGATCATTTGACCATCAAAGGGTCGCAACCCACAGGCTAAGAACCAGTGACTTAGAAGTTAGTCAATATTTAAAGGTTTTTAACTGAACTTCATACTTTCATAGCACATATAATTTAAAAATTTGTATCTATTATTATTTTATGTGTGCCATGATATGTGTGTGTGTGCATGTGTGTTTGTGTGTGTATGTCTGTGTAGGTCAAAGGACAAGTCTATAACTTTGATTTTTCTCCTTCCAGCTTTATATGAGTTCCAGGGATTGAACTCAGGTTACCATGCTTGTGCAGTGAACACTTTTTATCCACAGAACCATCTCTGTGGCCCTCATACCACATGATTGTTTAAATATTGTGTCTCATAGACAGACTTAAGAAGGATATAACAGGTGCTAAAAATAACTTGAAATTAGCATTTAGTTTGTTTGTTTGTGACTACCTTCCACACCAAGGTTGTTCTGGAAAGACTGGCACAAGTGAAAACTTGGTTAATTTTCTGACTTTGTTCTTAGAAATCCAAATTCTCTCTGTGGTAGTACAAATATGAGTTTTAGTAGGCTAATCTCTGAGGAATCAGATATGCCTAGGGAAAATAATCTAGAGAGGAACTGAAGCCGAGGACCATATGATTCGCATTATTAGTACTTTCCATGTAATAATTCTACACATTGTTATCATTAGCAACACTATTTCAATCACGGATATCAGCAAGTTCAGAAGAAATCATTTCTGAATTGTCTCCATTAGACTGTGATCAAGAGGAAAAAGTACAAGTCCGGGTTTTCCTTTAGTGTTGCTTCTGACGTTTTAAAATAGACTCATTTTCTGTGGTTTCATGTGGCCTGTTACATGTGTCACTGGATGGCAAGAAGGCCTGTCTCTCATTAGCACTTCCGCTAGTACTTGAGAAAAATATCCTGTAAGGAAAAAAAGAAAAAGACTCCAACCATCCCTCCCTGAATTTAAAAGCATTTGATTTTTTTTTTTGAGAATTTTAGGGAACACCATCTCTAATTTTGGCTACACACTCCCCACAGATGATAAAAATGAACTCTCTATCTGACTCGAAACATGTTTCTCTTTGATCCTAAAAATGGTTTTTGATTAAAAAATTGGCTCTCTATTATGTTAAGGGTGAGATAGGATTTAGCTGTGTGTGTGTGTTGGGGAGGGGGAAGGAGACGTATCTATAAAAGACAGAACAAAAGAATCGGTTCAAGATAAATCTGTTACTTTACAGAATTGTATTTTACTTTTGGAAAACATTTATTAATTGTATATAGTACCAGAGTTGATCAGGTCATGCTGAAATCCATTACTTACTTTAATTCATTCACTTTTTCACATTCCATCCTGTTTTGTTTTTTAACAAAATCTCAACCATTCAATTTTACCAGTAAAGACTTGGGGGAGCCAGATGCTGGAAGTAAAAGCCTGCTAGCTCAGAGAGGCAGAGAAAGCACCCGGCTGACCTTCCTCCAAAGAAGGAAAAGCTCCTTCCCTACACCCTGAAAACCCTTCAGACTGAATGTCCCTCCCTTCTTCTTCCTGTGCATCTCTCTATCCACACTCTTCTTCCTCTTCATCTCTATTGTTTTTTTCCTTGTTTACTTCCTGTCAAGTGGTTGCTTGCTCCACCTCTTGACCTATGGTTGACTTTATTTAATTCTGTTTATTATATGCAGAAAGCTCTTGGATTAAAGGTGTGTGCTAGTGCTGAGCCACACCACAAGTAGAAACAGGTTTTTCCAGTAAACAACACAATCTCAAGGTTCATGGTGTGAACCTGCAACATTTCCTCCTTTTTATCTAAATAAAAAGGAAAGATTTTAACTCTTACAATAGTGAAAGTATTTCTGACAAGCTTTAAGTTCTGTAAAATGTTCATGTCAGTCTCATAAGAACTCAGCAATTTGAATGTCCTGAGCAGTTTGTAGTTTGAAGCTGATCTTTGGGTGGTGATTGTCAGTTTAATGCCAGTCCTTGTTAGGTAGAACACAGTTGTCATCTCAAAGATGTCTTCTCTTTGCTCACAACCCTGGTACAGAATAGGCATGGGGCAGTTTTCCCCAGGGGCCAGTGTTACCGCAATCCAGGTCCATTTGTCCTTACAGGGCCGTCATCTTCATGGAGACCTCAAAGGTTACTGCTAGGAATGGTTACAGTTTTTTGTAGAAAACTTAAGTACTTTAAATGCCATATTCAGCAGATCTAAAAAAGGTTTGAGGACCACAATCTATTAATTACATCTGAGGTACACAAACTTGTTCCTAGTTACCTGCTTCAGATTCAAACCTGAAAACATATACAGGAAGCTAGATGAAGCTTATTTCTAGAATTAGTTAGTGCTCTCTATTACTACTTGTATCATGACAGAAGGCTAATGTATGTAGAATAATCATAGATTTAGAGAGAATATTTATGACTTTAAAAAGTTTTAAAGAGTCAAATGAAAACCAAAAAATTATGACATTAGTGGCAATAGAACAGTCCCTTATTTTTTTTGTTTTTCTCTGTCCCATACCAGGTGAGGTAGCTCTTCTGACATGAGACAGAGATTTTGGATTTTCCTTTAATGTGCATGTGTGGGTTTAGAGAAAGAGCCGGGCTCTAACTCAAAGCCAACTTTAATTTTTAGTTGAATTGGGACCACATAAAGACCATTTGCCACCTATGCCTGTAGAGAGCAGCAGAGATAAACTGGAGCCAGTTTACTGTTTTTTTCTTGGGACATATTCTCTTGATGATCTGCCCTTTTTCTTCAGATGTTTCACTTATCCAGCACCCTCTGGATTCCTTAGTTGAATGCTTTTATTCTCCTGGAAAGATAAAAGCAAAACCCTGCCTCAGCCCTAACTCTGGGAGGTTTCTTTTTTGGCAGGTTATATCTTCCCTAGGGCAAAATACTTTTGTCAATAGAAAAAGTATTATCTTTCAATTGAGATTAAAAAAAATCTTTTTGAATATTTGAAATTAAATATACCTTAGTATGTGTGGATAAATATACCTATATTTCCTTCTTTTTATATATAAATTCAAGGTTAAAATGTATTTATTTTTAGATCATAAAAAACATTCACTTGGAATTTCAGCCTGCTTTTGCAATTTAAGTCACTGTAATTACTGTGCGCCTGTCTCTGCCTCCCAAGTTTTGGGGTAAAAGGTATGAATCACCACCTGGGTATGGATTCCTTATAATAGTTATTCTCATAGGGTTGTCCTGATTTAATTTGGTTCTCTATTTTTCCATATTTTATAGTGTTAGGGATAAACTTTCAAGTATTTTGAATGTGTAATCTGTCATTTTTTTTCTGAATTTATTTCCTGGCAAATTGTAATATTCTAGTCTTAATTAAACATGATGCCAGTTTGTTCACTATTTCATTATTTTCAGACATTTTATCTATGTTGGCTGTATGAGCTGCATAAAGTTTGATGTCTTTGCTAAGTTTTGCTAGGTTTTGCCTTTTCCATTCATGCCGCCTATAACTAGATATCTTTGCCATTTACCTTCCAGTGAGTGGTTTTCCATTTTGATGACTATATAGTCATACCATTGCACACACATCATAGAGATTTTCCTTTTGCTTTTGAGTTGTTTGTATTATACCCTAGGAGTGGTATAGCTGAATCTTGAGTTTTTTATCTTAGCCATTCTGATGGGTGTAAGGTAAAATCTCAGGGTTGTTCTGATTTGCATTTCCCTGATGACTAAGGATGTTGAGTATTTCTTTAAGTGTTTCTCTGCCATTCTGCATTCCTCTACTGAGAATTCTCTGTTTAGCTCTGTACCTCATTTTTAAATCGGATCACTTGATTTGTTGCTTTTTAACTTCTTTAGTTCTTCATATATTCTGGATATCAGCCCTCTGTCAGATATAGGGTTGATGAAGATCCTTTCCCAGTCTGTAGGCTGTCGTTTTGTTCTGACAACAGTATCTTTTGCTTTACAGAAGCTTTTCAGTTTTATGAGGTCCCACCTATTGATTGTTGATCTTAGAGCCTGTGCTGTTGGTGTTCTGTTCAGGAAGTTGTCACCTGGGCCTAGTGGATCAATGGAACCGAATAGAAGACCCAGAGATAAACCCACACACCTATGGATACTCGATTTTTGACAAAGATGCCAAAACCATTCAATGGAAAAAGGACAGCATCTTTAACAAATGGTGCTAGTCCAATTGGATGTCTACATGCAGAAAAATGAAAATAGATCCATATTTATCACCCTGCACAATACTAAAGTCCAAGTGGATCAAAGACCTCAACATAAAACCAGACACACTAAATCAATTAGAAGAAAAAGTGGAGAAGAGCCTATTTTATTTTTCTTAAAACTTAGAAATTACTTCTTTTATCAGAGTAGCATCATAAACCAGAAATATGAGGTTTATTTCTAATCCATTCACCTATTGGTGCTTATCTTGCCTTCAAAAGCCTAATCATTGTTTTGCATTCTTAATTAGCATTTCAAAAGCCAAAGATTTAATTAATATTTATCTGATTTCTGAATTTGATACTATTTTATTTACAGCTGAAGTAAATCTTCACAAAAAAATTCAGTTTAGTCTTCTTTTGGACCTTGTGTAATTTTAGTAAAGGACTCAGACCTCTTTCCTGATTCTTCAACCTTGTCCAAGCACTTAAAACTGATAATCTACATAGTGCCAATATGTGATTATCAAATTTAAACGGCTTTTGTAACTTAGCATATTGACCTTCACCTAGCAACTAATCTCGGGAAGTATTAATACCTCGAGCAGTATTTTATTGTTCTATGGCCCTACTTTCCTCTTTCAACCATGTTTGCCATTGTGCCTGAGGACTGGCTTCTAATATTGCTGCTGCCAAATCTTCCAGTCTTGGGGGATAATTCTGCTTTGAGTTGAGCATGAATTTAATATCTGCTTCACATAGGGTGAATGCATGCCATATGAAATGATCACCTCCTTTAATCTCCTCAGATCTAATATTTCTATAGGATTCCATTAAACTTCTTTATAACCTGAGGGGTGCCTATCATCTGCTGGTAGGTCTTGAATAGTAACTGGAGAAACTGTTGTTGGTTTTCTAACAATTTAGGGCCCTCTTCAGTTTTATTATGTGGTAGCTATTATAGTAAATAAAAAAATGGCTATTGGGCTATAATTATTTATTATTAGCCCTAAGATTATTGTGGTGGTATTATCCAATGTGATATCACAAATAATGAGACACAGACACCTGTTAGATTTATAATTGTCTTATTTACATTGGGCTGGGCAGATATTTTCCTTACACTGTCTCAATATCCTCACCATCCATCTCCCAGCCCCTTCCAATTTTGTCTGCCTTAATCTTCCTTATCTGGTCTACTTTCTATACATAATCCCATTGTACTTGTTTTTAATCTTTATCTGGGCCTTTCCAAGCCATTATTGGAGTCCTTTCTTTTGTCCCACAGGGTTTCTTCTCCATTCTGGTGTCCTCCTTCCTCCTCTCTACCCATCTTTCTATATCCAGTGATTCTCTCCTAAGCCCAGGAACTTTAGCCATGCCTACCCCATTCTGCCCTGCCTACGCATAGGCTATTTAGTGACTCAATCAGGTATATGTTTTAGGCAGGTTTACAGAAACAAGGATGGGTGACTACTGATGGGTAACTACTACCAGTGGATAGTAACCAGATCTTGAGTGTCAGTAATTAGCATTAGACTAATCTACAACAGGTAGTCCCGTAGGTGTTTTGTCTAAATTCCTCTGTCTGCAACTGAGTATTTTTTTCTTATTTTCATTTATAAATCTTTCTAAGGCTTGTATCTTATCATCCACTTTTCATATTTGGCACAAAAAGACCCACCATGGCTGTTAAGGATAAAGTATGAATTACCAGACTGATAGTAATTATAACCAGCATTATGTCAATGTCAGTTAAGTAATTGATCTTCATTTTCGCTTCTATTTTCAAGCCATCTAAAGCAGCACTATACAGGGTTCTACCACCTTGTATTATAGTATATCTCATTCTTTTTTATATTTATGTACTTTATTTGTTTATATTTATAATTAATTAGAATTTAAGACCATCATGTTAATGAATTACAGTCAAACAAATCCATTTGTATCTTATTGCACTGAATAGTATGGGCTCTACAGAGTCTTTTTTTTTTTTTAATGGTTTCAGGGTTTGAGAATGTAGATCAGTAGGTAGAGCTCTTGCAAAGCATCTATGTGGGCTTGTGTTCAGTCTCTTTCACTGAATAAGTGAAGCATGGTCACATTGTAATATCAGCATTCAGGACATGTCGAGAAGATAAAAAAAATTTCAAGATCATCCTCCCTCTTTTACAAAGCAAGTTCCAACCTAAGTCAACCTGTCTCTAAAATAAACAACTAAATTAAAAGATTCTCAGAGAGGAATATTGACGTAATTTGTGTTTTGAATTGAGGATTTGGTTATTAAAAGAAACAGAATTTCACCCTGCCTTTGGTAGTGTCAAAATATACAAATAGTTTTATGTTCTGTCTTGGTAGATTTACATTTAGAGAGGGAAAAGAAATAAATATGCAGCTATAACCTAAGTCGATTATTCCTGATTTAACTGATTTTTGAAGTGTTGTCTTATCTTCTTTTTTTTCCTTTTTGTTCCCTCCTTCCTTCTTCTTTTCTCTATTTTTTCCCTGTCTCTTTATGCTGTCTTTGATTGTTCTTTCTCCTTTCCTTCTTCTCTCTCTTCCCTTCTTCTCTTTCTTTTCCCCTTATTTATTCTCTCTCTCTCTCTCTCTCTCTCTCTCTCTCTCTCTCTCTTTCTGTGAATAAATGCAACATCTGTGGCTTCATTGATTATACTTGTATGTCTCATCTTTAACTCTCTCTTTGAAAACTTCTCAAATCTGAAAGCTTCTCAGTTTGTCTGCAGCTGGCACAATTTCTCCGTTCCTGTTGTTTTGCCATGAGTTGGAGTACAAAATGTTGTTTTTAACAAAATTTTAATCATTCAGCTTTACCAATAAAGACTTGAGAGCTAGATGCTGGGTGAAAGCCAGAGAGACAGAGAAAGGACTCAGCTGACCTTCCTCCTCAGCTAACATCCCAGAAGAAGGAAAAGCTCCTTCCCTGCACTGCTGTCTCAAAACACTTTCAGACTGAATGTCTGTCCCTTATAATTACTGTGCATCCCTCTTCCTCTCTATTTTTTTTTTCTGTGTTCACTTACTATCAACTGGTTGCTTGTTCTGCCTTTTGACCAATGGTTGACTTTATTTAATCCTGTTTACAATATTCAAACAGAAAGCTCTTGGATTAAAAGTGTGTGCTCGGGCTGAGCCACACCACAACTAGAAACAGGTTTTCCCAGTAAACAACGCAATCTCAGGGGTTCACAGTGTGATCAAATATCCTGCAGCACTTCTCCATCTTTTCAGTTTACCTAAGTCCTTATGGGCACAGTCTTTGTAAGAAAGTCCCAGTTATTTGCTTTAGTCCTCTTTCCCTTTTCTCCCATCATTAAATATGTTCCTTAACTTGTCTTAGTTTAGGTTTGCTATGGTGAAACATCATGATCAAGAAGCAATAAGGAGGAGGAAAGTGTTTATTTGTTTTATGCTTTCACATTGCTCTTCATCAATATAAGAAGTCAGGACAGGAACTCAAACAGGTCAGGAACCTGGTGGCAGAAGTTGAAGCAGGGGCCATGGAGGGGTGCAGCTTACAAAGCTTATGCCCCACGGCTTGCTCAGCCTGCTTTCTTAATGAATCTAGGACCACCAGCCCAGGGACAGCACTGTTCACAATGGGCTGGGTCATCCTCCATCAATCACTAATTAAGAAAAAGGCCTACAGCCTGATTTAATGAGAGGCATTTTCTCAACTGAGGCTCCCTCCTTTCAGATAACTCTAGCTTGTGTAAACTTGACATAAAACTAGCCAGCCCAGCATTCATTGGTGACTCCCTACTGAGGTGAACCATCTGGGGTAAGACACAGTTATCTTTATAGAACTTTCTGAGGGATAGTCATTCTAGCGCATGTGTTAAAATATATTTCCACTATGGAAATCAGCATTGCTCTCATGCTTAAAGTCACTCATAAGCCAGGCATAGTGATGTGAACCTGCAACCTCACCATTTGAGAGACTGAATCAGGAAAAAAAAAAAATGAAGGGATCCTGGGCTGAATAGTGAGTTTGTTGAGACCTCATCTAAACAAACAAATAAAAATAACAACTCTGCCTGGTCTATTATTCTGACCTCTCTCTGTTCAGTGACGTGAACATAACTCATTTCCTACTGCAGGACAGGAAAGACATAACAGAAATAGGTGATGAGTAATCCTTGCTTTTGTCCAGTGAAAGGATTGGAAATTAAGTGACTAATTTATAATCTTGGAAGTCTATATGGTAAGATAAAATGATGGTTCTTCCATAGGATGAGAGTTCTGGCAGACAACAGAGAAACAAACAAACAAACAAACAAAAAACAACCTATTTGCTGAGAGTCTCGGGGTGGCCTCGTGGGATTAGACTAGACCACAGGAAAGGAAAAAAGAGAGGATGGGTCGTTATTAAGGGTCCTGCTTGAATAAGCAGATGAGGTATATTTCAGTAGGCTGTGGAATCAGCTGAGATGCTCACCAAGAGATGAATGAATCCAGAAAACCTGGTGTATACACATAGTGGGGTGTTGTTAATTATTAGTATTTATTATTGATTTACTTTTAGTTAAACAGTGGTTATTTCTAAACCAGTTGTACACCCAAATTAGCACACAGAGACTAGGATTTATTTAATTCACCTAGAACTCAATGCTGGGCAATAGTTACTCCATCCTAAACCTCCAAGCCCACATAGTTTCCTCCCCATTCAGATTTCCTACATTATACTAGCTCTTAGTCATATCTTAAGTTTGGTTCACCTCTGCTCATGGTTCCAAGTCCTCTCCGGCTGATCTCTTCTCTCTGACTCCTCCCACTCGCTTCCTTCTCCTCCCCTCTGGACCAGGATGTCCCACCCTATTCTCTTCATTGGCCAGCATTGGCTGGTTGTTTTATTGACAATACAGAAAGCAAATGGTGGCATGTTTACACAAACTTGAGACAGGTGATGCTTAGAATAAACATCACAATGCAATGTCCAAATCGAAACCAGATAGTGGGGTAGAGAAATCAGCATTTGAATAATCAAGAGTAAATTGTATACATTCCACAATAACATATACCAACTGTGGGGTATTGTTCAGCCACAAAAAGAACAAAACTATGTGATTTTTTTCAGGAAGATGATGAAACTGAGTTATCATGTTAAGTGAAATAAGTTGAACTCAGAAAAACATATACTGCTTCTTTCATAAACAGAATCAGAAACGCTGAAAGTAGATGGGAGAGGGATGAGTAACTGGAGAAGGGGAACAAGAGAGGGCAGTAGGGGCATGATAAAATATATAGTGTATATGTATGAAAATAGTATAATAAATCCCATTATTTGTACATCCAATAAAAGATAATTTTGAGAAAAAATTGTAAGGGTTTCTTCATTATTCTAAGTTGTTATAGGGTTAGATGTGAATGGAGATATGAATGGAGTGGTGCCTAGATGACTAATTGCCACAAGTCCTTGTTGTAGGGACATTTCTGTTTAATAAAAGCTTCCTCCTTTTTGGCTTAGCATTCGGGATAAGGTGTACTTATAAATCTAATCAAGCATTTTTCCAGGTCCATGTGTTCAGAGAGGCTGGACCTGAACCTGATGATGGAAATAGCATTATTATGAAAACAGAAAACAAAACAAAAAAAGCCCTTCACTTCCTCCTAATGATTATCCCTGTGCCGAGCACCATAAACCACATTAGAGTCTTTATTAGGAAGGGCTAAAGCCCAAGGACCATCCTGGATAGAAAAAGCTGTATAAGGAAAGGATTGGAAGTATGAGTCTCTGGAATGGTCAAAAGTGGGGCAAGATTTTACTGCCTAGGCAGAAATCCTAAGGAAGAGCAGTGGAAGACAGGGCTGCATGGGTTTGAACCAAAGAAATCTGGGCCCAGGGGTCTTTTCTGAGACTGATACTCCAACCAAGGACCATGCATGGAGATAACCTAGAACCCCTGCAGAGATGTAGCCTATGGCAACTCAGTGTCCAAGTGGATGCCCTAGCAAGGGGAACAGGGGCTGTCTCTGACATGAACTCAGTGGCTCGCTCTTGATCATCTCTCCCTGAGTTGGGGCAGCCTTACCAGGCCACAGTGGAAGACAATGTAGCCAGTCCTGATGAGACCTGATAGGCTATGGTCAGAGGGAAGGGGAGGAGGACCTTCCCTATCAGTGGACTGGGGGAGGGTCATGGGAGGAGAAGAGGGAGCAAGGGCAGGATTGGGAGGGGATGAGGGAGGAGCTACAGCTGGGATACAAACTGAATAAATTGTAATAAAAAATAAATTAAAAAAGCAAGGATATAACACAGTTATGTTTTGAGAACTCCTTTTTATTTTAGGATATCTCTTGGTATAATATTTTGTACCATATTGATTTTTTTTTCAACTTTGCAGACATTATCTCCAATTTATCTCACTTGGTAGTCAAAACAATCAATGAGCCAGGCATGGAAATTAAAATAAATAATCATTACTCTTAATCAAAAAGAAACTGAAGTTTAGAGATCTTAAGTTGTTCAATTATTCAATGGTCCCACTGAGGCTGATAGTATTTTTTGATCAAAGAAGTGAGCAAACACTGTACAGCTTCCACAGGAATACAGAGGAATGAGTGACTGTTCAGCTAGGGACATGAGAAGACCACACAATGGCTGTGTATAAGAAGTGGCAGGACCTCCTGGCTACCATCAGTACTCACTCGCCTACAAGAGAGGAGTAATATAGACATGAGCAATTAGATATCAAAAATTCAGACATCTGGACTGGAGTCTGGTATTAAAGTTTTCCCTATTAAGAATGGATGTACGGGTAGATGTAATTTTTTTTTTTTTTTTTTTTTGCCATTCTATGCTCAGATCACCTTTTAAAAAGATTTATTTATTTTGAGTGCTCTTCTGCATGTACACCTGCATGCCAGAAGAGGGCATCAGATCACATTATAGATAGTTGTGAGCCACCATGTGGTTGCTGGGAATTGAACTCAGGACCTCTGGAAGAGCAGCTAATGTGCATAACCACTGAGCCATCTCTTCAGCCGATGCTCAGATTATTTTGGGAGGTAGTTTGTCATATACAATGTTAAGAACTCCCTTTCCCTGTAATATGGGGAAATTACTTTGCATAAGCAAGATGACGAATGGGGGCCAACATAAGGTATAAAGGTTGAGATGAATGTGGGAAACCTTTAATCAAGGACATCATAGTCTCTCTTTCCATTTGCCCTGGGGTTCTGGTAAAGATTCCTACACTTAGATTAGTTTCTATATAGAAATAAAATGTTTTTCAGTTCTCTGTTCTGTCATAAAAGTGAATGTCATGGCCTCAGAGTTATAACTTGGGGACCCTGCATCGAAGCTGATCAGAGATACATTATCAGGGCAAAGAGTATATACTCCTGCCATTTTTGCAGCAGGGGTCAAAGCTTTCACAGTGGCCAGATGTAAAGTTCTAGTTTGGATAAACTTCACCTTCAAGAGTCTAATGTGTATATGCTTCACATTGTCTGTTAACGTGGTTTGAATGGGCCTTTTCCAGAAAGACAGGGAGAGGGACTAGGAGGGTGGAGGAATTCAAATTTGAATGAATGTCCTGTTTTATTTGACATCTGAAAACACAGAGGGAAGGGAACGGGGAAGGAAAGAGGGAGAGAGAGAGGAGAAAGAGAATACTGATGCTGCTGCTGGTTCAGTTTCTTGGGAACCTTGACTAATATAATGCATCTTTGTTTCATTATCTCATTGTTGTATAACAAACAATTCTGAGATTTAGTGCTTGCAGCTATTTGTTTTGTTCAAAATTTTACAAGTTGTTTAAAATTTCCTGGGAATGGCTTGCTTCTGCTTGATGTGATACAGCTCAAATGTTCAATGTGTTGGTGGTGGTGGGGGAAGCCCTTCCATTTAATCTGGCTTTCTGCCACCTGGTTGTGCCTACCGTTGTATGTTGAATGCCTTCCTCCTCCCTCCAGGTCCTTATGTTGAAGTCTTTGTCTCTAGCTGGTGGCATTATTGGGAAGCGGTATGATCACTAGAAAATATGGCATAGCACAGGGAAGTCAGGTCTTTGGGTACTGCATGGCTTTTAAAGGATACTGAAGTCCTGTTTCCCTGACTTTGCTGTTCTTTGTTCTGGTCATTATATGGTGGGCAACTTTTTCTGTCACATGCTTCTACCCTGATGCGCTGCCTCATCACCATCCACAAAGTAAGGGGTGCACAGACCATGGACCTCTGAAACTTGCCAAAGCAAGTCTTCCCTCTTTTTCAGTTATGTCTGATATTGTGTTATAGTTGTTGAAAGCTATTTTACACAACTGTCCAGTGGGTGTGGCCAGAGATGTTGGGGAGTTGCTGAGCCCTTGTTTCCTAACATGTACCCCCTTTCAGAGGTTGCTTGGGTTTGCCAACATTATGGGAACTATATTCTAAGAGCAAATAGCTCAAGAGTTAGAACCAGGTAGTTGTATCATCCCATCTGACAGCATAATTTTTGCCTTATACAAAAGCCCACCTGGTTTTCAGGAGGGATGAACTCTTCAATTTCCAGATTAAATGCATGATGTTCAGGTAACTGTGGATTTCAGACAAGGATAAATGGACTCATAAGGATTAAGACATCATGTGCAGTATTTGGGTCATGCTTATACTAACAAGTTTCATGATGGGCTTCTTGAGTTTTATTTGCTGCATTTAAAGTGTAATTCTCCCCTACTTTTAAGAGAAAGATCAAAATCATAATATAGTGAGAGTACGTGAAATGAGTACTGTGTCTATATTCAGAAACATCTCTCTGTCATGGCTTTTGATTCACCCCATGTGTAAAATATGTTCATGGCCAGGAACATCACATCTCATTCCTCTAGGAATTGATCTGAAGTTTAGAATCTCATCCTCTAAGTGAGGTCCAAGGGGAGGTGAAAGTCTAGTGTATTGTTCTTTCAGTACAATCTCCTCTTACGTTGAAGACCCAGGACGAGTAGAAACACTTTTTGTGTCCCCTATACAGTTGACATATGGCAGTGAGGCAGAAGACAATAGCTTATAGACTGCCCCATTCCTAAGTGGAAAGAATAGCAGTGACTTATCTAGAACAGTTCTGAAATTCTGCAAGGTAATATTTAGGTTCATGGCTAGTGATTAACCCCTGTTGCCTAGGGGTGAACCCTAAGGGCTCTTGGTCCTTCCTGCCAAGGTGCCTTTCTTCTATAAAATGTTCTGTATTGGAGATGATTTATTTTCTGCACTTGATTTTTCCTGCAGTTGTTTGACATCCAAAGGTCTTTTCTTTTTGTTCCATTTCTTATTTTCCATCTAACTTTACATTAATTCCTTTCAAAATTCTGTGATTTGTATATCAAATTTATAATCCTCTCTGGTGACACAAAAGAGACATTCACACATCTTTCTGTAAGATTGTCCCTACCTTGAGTCCTAGGGGTCATCAATCAAATCATGTACTTAAGAGTTTTAGGTGCTCTGTTATTTTACTATTGTTTCTTGACTTTGTCTTCTAGTTTACAAAATATCACACAAAGCTTACTCTCCATCACCTTACCTGTGATTTGCCATTTTGTGTGTGTGTGTCTCCTGGCCCACTGTTGCAAATCATCACAACCCAAGGGGCTTAAAACAACAGGTTATTTGACAGGTTATTTAAATCTAAACTCAAGGCATTGATCAGAATTTGCCCTAGTTTTTATAACAGGCTCTAATTATTTTGAACTTTATTTGCATTGTGTGTGTGTGTTTTAGATACATATATACACTTGGCTTGTCCATCTATGTGCATGTGACTGGAGGCTGGAGGAGTACATTGGGTATCCTCCGTTATCACTCTCAACCTTATTACTTCGAGGCAGTCTTTCCCTGAATCCAGAGCTTGCAATGTTTGGATAAAATGACAAGTAGAAAGCCCCATGAACCTTCTGTTTCTAAGCACTCTAAGCACTGGAGTTACAAGTGCTTCACAAGGTTATTTCAAATTTATAGAAGGAGATGACAAATCAGGTCCTCATGCTTGTGAAGCAAGTTATGTTACCCACTGAACCATCTCACAAGACACATCTTTTAGAGGCTCTAGAGGAAACCATATAATATCTTTTCTTAGTTCTCATATCACATCATATTTGGTCTTAGACATGTCACTCTAGTCTCTGTCTCTTTCATCATGTGGCTGTTCTCTTATATAATAGCAGTGTAATTGTCAACTTCACAGGTGAACTTTCATACAGTGGTTTTGTTATCCTACCATCTACATTTCAGTTTTTGGTATAAATAAAGCTAACAATGTCCCTTAGAACACTTTTTATAATTTTAGGCATACATAGTGTAGAGTTAGCTATTATATTTTGTCACCTAGTCTCCATGACCTTAATACACAGCATTTCTACAACTTTTCTGTACATTTGGTTACACTGAATTTTTGGAGATTATTAATGGATTCTCTAATTTTTAAGTCAACACACTCTTTACTGTTTGTATGTTTCTAAATAATTTGAGGTTAACAATTTCAGCTTGAAGACCAGATAAGTGATGTGTCTGTCTTCAAGTATAATTACTAGAAGTGTATGGTAGGAATCTGTTTCTTATGAATTCCATTAACTTGGATTATTTGGCTAAGGTATTGGTCAACTTCACAGTAGTTTAATTATTATCTATCTCTGTCAACTTATAAGCATTTTATCTGTAAAATGATTCAAACATTCCATTTCGTATCAAAATTCCTCCTGAAAAAGTTTCAACCATTGATGATTACCATGGTGATTGTAAACTAACTCCCCTGACAGTTACCAATAGGGTTTCTGACATACTGCTGTAAGCAAGAGACCTCCTTCTCTTTTGTCTCTTTGCTTATGTATTATAATGGACACATGGCATGTGAGCCAGTCTTATCATTGCTGTGACGAATTATCTGACAGAGAAAACTCAAGAGAGATACTCTATTTTGACATATGCATTCAGAGGTAGCAGTCCATAGTTGGTTGACTCCATTGTTTCTGGGCCTGTGGTGAGACAGAGAGTCATTGGTCAAGGGCATGATGAAACAAAGTTCCTTCATGATGGGGAAGGAAACCTAAAGGAAAAAGGGAGAGAGGAAGGAAGAGGGGAAAGAAGAGAAAGAACAGGACAGGAATGTTTTTGAAAGGTATATCTTGAGCCATACACTTCCTTCAGTTAGACCTCACCTCCTAAAGCCCATTCAATCAATATGAACTCATCAATGTGTAAGTCATTGATGATGTAAATGCTCAGGTGATCTGGTCATGTTTCAGTAATTGGATCCACTAGTTGTGGACCAAGCCTTCAGCATGTGAAACATTATTATTGTTGTTTTGATTTTGAGGATACTTAACACCCAAAACATAGCATACAGAATCATAATCTTAATGGCTTACAATATGCATAATAACTTCATTTGGTTAGAGGTGGCTTCTATATACTTGTAACATTCTTTCATAGTGTTTTCTAACACATTGTAACTTTCTGATTTATCAATTATTTCATGCCTATCATATCTTTTGATGCTGGGTTTCAAACTCAATGCTCATGTATGTGTTGGTAAACTATCATCTTTTCTGTGCTCTAGAATCAGCCTTGGTTTTTCTATAATGGAGACTATTATAGTAGACTAAGTGAATGTACTCTAGTCTGTTCATGCTGCAAGAGTATTTTTGTTTCTTAGTCCTTGCATTGAACAGAGCTAGGAAACGTATGTCCATATGTACACATATAAAAATGCACAAAATAAACATGCATACAAATTTACATACCAACATTTTAGGTGTCTTATCTTTATAACATTGCATATATTTATTAAGTTTAAACTCAGACTAATTATAGTGGCAACAATTTTTTTTTCTGCCTTCTTTTTTAGTATTTGACATTTTCTTCCGTCATAATAAGAGGTCTGTTTCCCATGAACAGGGCCATATTAAACTCATTTGCTTAATTCTATTATATGTTTAGGATAAGCCTAAGTTGTTTCATTTAAACCACTGCCAAATGTAAGCGTGTTACAAAGAGTTAAAGATTTTGTTGGTTGTTGGGTGAAAAAGTTATCATTTTTACACATGGCAGAATTTACTAACAGCTGGAAACGAAACTCAGGTTAAACAAATAAACCCTATTTTTAGTGCCAGCATTTATGTCCTGGCTGGACCTCTTCTAGTACTGTTGTTTTTTGCAGTTGGAGCTTTGGAGTTAACTCCATAGATATGTAAGCAGGTCTATACATCAGTGTAAACATTTTACATGGCTCTATTCAAGGCAAACAGTATTCTATCAGCTGATCTGTATTCTTACATTCTCCAGACATCACTCTAAGTTCTATTATTCTCTGGATTTGATTGGGAAAATGGAATAAGGGACTCTTAAGAGGGGGTAGGGCAGAAAATGAAGAGTAAAATAGCAATAAGATTGGCTGGAAAAAAGTCACAAGGAATCATACTATTAAATATCTAAAAATACCCTACAATACATGTAATTATGTGTATAAATATACACATATAACTTAAATGAAAAATTTTCATCTGTACTGACAATACTCCCTCTAAGAGCCAAAGTCCACCTAACAAAAACCTCAACACAGGCATGAGAAGCCTTCTTTTTTAACTTGTTTGTCAGAGCTGTTTAAGAAACTGCTAATAAAACATACAGCCTATTCCTCTTGCCCTTGGTTGCCCTCCAGAAATGGAAGGTAAATCTCTATTGCTGAAGATAACATGCACTTCAGACACAGGGCCCAGAGGCCCTTGATTTATAACTGACCTGAATGCCTTGTCACTGAGGACTAACTTTCATAGAACTAGAAGGTTACATTCAAGCTTCCAAATAAGGGAAGCAGCCAACAGTTCTACCATGCTATGGCATCTATGAATCCCAGCAATGACCCTCATGGCACAATAGCTTCGAGAGTTATTGTTACATATACCTTGGGAGTAACCAGCAGTGTTCAAATTGGATTTGAGACCTGACCAACAAGAAGGAAAACATGCCTGGTACTAGAAACCTAGCCAACTACTTAGGGTTAGTGAAGTCATGGAACTTGGAGGAGAACCTACAACCACCACTTCACTAGATAGCATAGTCCCTAATTACATTCTAAACATTTGTCCTTAGTCATCATGGCACTGTAAATCAAAACAACCCTGAGATTTCACCTCACATCCATCTGAATGTCTAAGATAAAACCTCAAGTGACATCACATGTTGGAGAGGATGTGGAGAAAGAGGAACCCTCCTCCATTGCTGGTGGGAATGTAAACTGGAGAAATGGATACAGAAATTGTGGTACATTTACCTAATGGAATACTACACAGCTATTAAAAACAAGGAAATCATGAAATCTGCATGTAAATGGTGGGAACTAGAAAAGATCATCTTGAGTGAGGTAACCCAGAAGCAGAAAAACACCCATGGTATATTCTTACTCTTAAGTGGATATTAGCCATATAATATAGGATAAACATACTAAAATCTATACTCCTAAAGAAGCTAAACAACAAGGAAGAAACTAGGGAAAATGCTCAATCCTCATTCAGGAGAACAAATGTGATAGACATTGCAAGCAGGAGAAGACAGGGAACAAGACAGGAACCTTCCACAGAGGCCTTTGAAAGATTCTACTGATCAAGGTATTAAATCAGAGGCTGAGACTCAGAACCAAATTTTGGGCAGAGTTCAGGTAATCTTAGGAAAGAAGAGGGAGCTAGAAAGACCTGGAGTAGACAGTAGCTCCAAAAAGAGACCAACAGAGCCCTAAAAACTGTGACCTGAGGGCCCTGAAAAGACTGATACCCCAACCAAGGACAATGCATGGAGAGTACCTAAAACTTGTGCTCAGATGAGCACATAAACTCAGTCTCCAAGTGGGTCCCCGTAAAGGGGAGCAAGGGCTTTCTTTAGCTTGAAGTCAGTGGCAGGCTCTCTGATCACCTTCCCCTGGGGTGTGTAGCCTTGGAAGGCCACAGAGGAAGACAATGCAACCAGTTCTGATGAGACCTGATAGGCTTAGGGTCAAATAGAAGGGGAGGAAGAACTCCCCTATCAGTGGACTAGGGGAGGGACAGAGGGGAAGAAGAGGGAGGGAGGATGGGATTGGAAAGAGTTGAGTGAGGGAACCATGGCCGAAATACAAATTGAATAAATTGTTAAATGAAAATAAAAATAAAAAAATTAAAAAAAACAAAAACATTTGTCCTGTTACTTACAGATAAGTGTAGTCCTCACCCTGTATCAGGAAAACTTCTCCTTATAACAGATGAAGACCATTACAGAAAACCAAAACCATAATCAATCGAAATGCAGAACTGTGGAGCCCAGTCCCAAATGAATATATCTATGAAACACCGTCACACCTAAGGCTCAGGGAACATTGCAGAAGAGAGGATGGAAAGACTGTAAGAGCCAGAGGATCAGGAAGTTTGCTATGAGACTCTGTCTCCTAGTAATGTTAAAAGCTACACCCATAAAGTCTCATGATTCCCTAAACATGAGCTGAACAAAGGCAATAACACTAGACATGCCAAAGTAGACAGGGGAAAGCCCACAAAGCCTCAACCTTACGCAGAAGAACTACAGGCAACCAAGGGCTACTGAGAGTGGGAGGGTTGGTCTTTTCCAGGGAAGAGTACACAGATTGGTTAATCAATACCAAATGTTACTAAAAAATATACCATATGAATAACAAACATTACACAGACTGAGCAGCTTATACTTGGAAATATATCTATATATACATATATACATATATATGTATATATATATGTACATATATATATATATATATATATATATATATATATATATATATGTTGGAGGCACCCTGCTGGTTGAGATTGTAGTTCATCTAGTCTGGATAGCCATTCGGAGCTCAGCATTAAAGGCAGGACTCCTTCTTTCCCAGCAGGGCCTCTTGTTCTCTGCCTGACTTCATCTGGAGAGTGTCTTCAGACACAGGCAATTCTGACACAGCTCCTTGCTAGCTCTCCCCTCCCAGTGCCTATATGATAATTAGGTGCTGGGTTTCCATTCATATGATAGGAGCATGCTGTTTAATGCAAATCATGCATTCTTGAAGGGCCTAGTTCCTACCTATTATGTATGCATATTCTTGACACCCCTCCTACTTCCGGAAGGGTACATAACCTTTGTTCTCTGGAATTAAAGTTGAATTAGCCTCTCCAGGTCTTATTATCTCCCACTTCTTTCTTAAGATTCCCTGCACTCTGCCCAAAGTTTGGCTATGAATCTCAACATTTGCCTTAATACTTGCAGGTAGAGTCTTTCAGAGGCCCTCTGTGTAGGCTCCTGTCCTGTTCCCTGTTTTCTCCCTCCTCCGATGTCCATTCTTTTTGCCTTTCTGAATGGGGATTGAGCGTCTTAGTCAGAGTCCTCCTTCCCCATTAGCTTCCTTATGTGTATATATTTTAGTATGTTTATCCTATATTATATGCCTAGTATCCACTTATGAGTGAGTAGGAGCTCCACAAGGACAGTGATAGATCCTAAAAGTCTGGGTACAGGGGTCTTTTCTGAAACTGATATTCCAGCCAAGGACCACTCATAGAGATGGCCTGGAACCCCTGCAGAGGTAGCCTATGGCAGTTCAGTATCCAAGTGGCCTCCATAGTAATGGGGACATGGACTGTCTCTGACATGAACTGATTGGCCTGCTCTTTGATCACCTCCCCCCAAGTGGGGAGCAGCCTTACCAGGCCACAGAAGAAGACAATGCAGCCACTCCTGATGAGACCTGATAGACTAGGATCAGAGGGAAGGGGAGGAGGACCTCCCTTTTCAGTGGACTGGGAGAGGAACATGGGTGGGGAAGAAGAAGGGTGGGATTAGGAGGAGAGGAGAAAGGGAGGTACAGGGGGGATACAAAGTGAATAAATTGTAATTAATAAAGATTAAAAAAATTTTTAAAAAGTTGAATTAGCCACCAGTTGGTTCCTGGGGTGTGTGATCCCTGTGTGTGCTAGGTGCTAGCCAGCCATTCTAGGCACACTTCTCTTTCTTCCCCTTCTGACTTGTGAGCTGCTGAAAGACAGCCCCAGGCAGGAGGAGAACTTAAACATATACAAACACACATATATGTACATATATTTGTATACATAAACATATGTATGTATATATGTAACAACAATGAAAAAAGAGGACATGAAGAAAAGAAGAAAACTGTATGGGCCAAAACTACACATCTGGAGCCTGCCTCAATTGTAGATTTGGACCTTGAACCCATGGAGCATGGCTCAGACTTATATTTTAAAGCATCATTGAGCTTCGGTTACTCCATTTGAGGACATGAATTTGAAAGAGAGCAAAAAAGGGTATTGGAAAGGTTTAGAGGGAAAAAATGGAAGGGAGAAATGATGTAATTATATATTATCTTAAAAATCAAAGAAAAAAAAACAGAATGCTGGCTGGGTGTGATGGCACATGCCTTTAACCGCAGCACTTGAGAGGCAATGGTGGGTAGATACCTCTGAGTTAGGTGCCAGCCTGGTCTACACCAGTGAGTTTCAGGACATCCAGAGCTACATAGTGGGACCCTATCTCAAAGAAAACAAAACAAACAAAAACTGGGAATGTTCATGGAATTTTCTGGATTAAATAATCTCCGTTGCTAAAGATGCATTTTATAAAGTGTTATACTTTTGAATGATTAGGTGTAGTAAGTTGAGAATATCACTTTGTGTTAGGATGGGGGCTAGGGAGATGGCTGAGTTGCTAAAGTGCTTACTACAGAGCGTGGACATCTGAATTTGGTTCCCTCACCCTCATGAAAAGCTGGACATGGCAGCATACTTGCAATCTCATTCCTGGAGGCGGGGCTCTCTGATCCGGTAGAAGAGCTCAATTAGTGAGCCACAGGCCCTAGTGAGATATTGTTTCTGCAAAAACAATACAGGGCTAGCAAGATGACTCATTTGGCAAAACACATGTTACAAGCATTAGGACCAGGGTTTGAATTCCTGGTGCCCACATCAAGTGCCAGTGGGCATGGCATCCTGCCTGTAATCCTAGGGCTTGGAAGACAGTGACAGGGGATCCCAGGGCAGGGTTGTCTAGCAAAACTGACTGAATTAGCAAGTTCTGGGATCATAGAGAGAGAGACCCTTCTAGAATATATAAGGTAGAGAGTTACTGAGGAAGACAGCTGACATAGAATTGATATTGTAGCTTAATATTCACACACATGTGCATACACATGAGCATTGCACTTGTGGGATATTTTGAGCATCTTGTGGGCTGAATCATGTCTTCTTTCCACATGTGTAATATCAGCTTTTAGGAAATGACAAATTAATCAAATAAATGAATAAATGCAATAGTCCCAAAAGAACCACAGAGTTTTGTTTTTTTATTGTTTTGTTGACAACCCAAGAGCTATATATATGGAAGAGAATGTTAAGTGTCCCAAGTTCAAAGGAGTTTCATTTTGCTCTGACTCTTTAGGAGGAAATTAAATACAAAAGTGTTGAAAGTAGGGGAGAGAGACTGAAGAGGCCTGGGAACTGTGGCCGCTGTAAAAATTGAGTTAACGTGAAGCTCTGTAACCCTTTAGATAGCACCATTCTCTTCAAGGAGAAACTTCTGGTCAGTTGGATACCAGGAAAGATAGTGAATGCTGAGAAAGAGTTAGATCTCATATCAGTGCACGTTGGTGGAGTGGTCTACCCATAAATTCACTCATCCTGTTACTAAGTATTTGCCCCTTACCAAGCCTATGCTAGGCTTGGAAAATAAGATAGAGATAATGTGGGCAAAGTGAGTTGCCTACCCAAAACATATTGTCCGGAAATAAACACAGGCACTTCCCGGGATCCAGCTGTGTCTCTAGCTTTTGCATTCTTCTTGGAAGAACACACTTTTGTGGTTTCACTTACGATTTTACTTCTATCCCAGGTAATTACTTAGTTTCCAGGTAAGTATATCTCATGCCATGTAGCCATGTCCTCTTGGATGCTTCTCAAGCACTTGAATGAAGCATATCAAAATCTTCATTATATCCCTCTAATAGTAAACTTTCATTTCCCTATTCACGTGGATGTTGTTTATGCTTGCACACCAAGTCCTGAAAGCCATCAGCTAGATGGGATATTTGCTCAGTGCCTACCCTGGACCTTGAACTGTGAGAATATTTTGGCATGTTTCTGATATTTCTCCTTCTCCTTCTCTTCCTCCTCTTGCTCCTCCTTCTCCTTTTCACTTTCACTTGTCAGCATGCAACCTGGCTGCAATCTGATGAGTTCAACTGCATTGAAGTTCTCCAACCCATTCTTCTGTTAGTAACCAGATTAAAGTTTTCTCATTTCCTCTTGTGATGCCTTACTTTCCACATTCATTTAATATAGTTTCAGGAGTTGGCTGGCTTTTCCTCCTGAATAGATATCCTATACACTTTGTCTAGACTCATCCCCCTCCATTCCCTGGCATGTGAAAATACAGCCCATGACATGCATAGATCTTTTTATAATGGACCCCAATCTTATTCTATGATATTATTTTGCTTGGGGTGTTAATCTCTTTAGAGGGCCTTTTTCCTGCTCTGATATTTGAAACAGCCAAAGGTTCAAAGCCTCTCTTCCTCCTCTATCTCTTTGCACTATAATAACACTCACTTCTCCTCTAGTACCAGAGGGCTTTCTTTGTAGTGTGGTGATAACAACCGTCTAGATAAATGATCATCAGAGGCAGCTTGCAACTACAACTAGTCTTTCTGGTTCTACTTCTATTTTTTTTAACTTATTTATTTATTACAACTTATTCACTTGTATTCAGGCTGTAGCTCCTTCCATCTCCTCCCAGTCCCACCCACCGTCCCTCTTTTCCCCTATGCCCCTTCCCTAGTCTACTGATAGGGGAGGACCTCCTCCTCTTCTATCTGACCCTATCCTAACTAGTCTCATCAAGGCTGGCTGCATCATCTTCCTCTGTGGCCTGTCAAGGCTGCACTCTGCAGGGGGAGGTGATCAAAGAGCTGGCCACTGAGTTCATGTCAGAGACAGTCCTTGCCCCCCTTACCAGGGAACCCACTTGGAAACTGAGCAGGGGGTTTAGTCTTCTCTATACATGGTCCTTGGTTGGAGTATTGGTCTCTGCAAGGCCCCCTGGGCCCAGGTGTTTTGTCTCTGTCTCCCTGTGGAGTTCCTGTCCAGGCAGTGGATAAAAATAAGCTTTGTGACTTTGGCTTAGACCTTGAGTCTGTAGGTATAGTACACCCCCCCCCTAAGTAATGTACCAACAAGATAGCTTTGTGTCTTGCTCTAGTTAAAAAAGGAGAACGTTATTCAGAATATATAAGTGTTGCATGTAAATGAAATTGAACCACATATTGTGCACTGCATGGCGGTATCATTGGAGGAGTTTAAAAGGAAGGGACAAGGGTCAGCAAATTGGGCTAAGAATGTTTAAAGAATGGAACAACCGTAGCAGTGATAACATCAAATCAGCTTCCTAAATACCTCCAATGCCGTTTGTGGGGAGCATGCTAGGTAATTGTCTATGAAGCTGTTGCTGGTATGAATGACAATAATTTGGAAATGATTCTTGTAGAAAACAGGACATTCTGGAGATGGCATTCACATTTCTAAGTGAGATGAGGTTTAGGCTACCATTGTAAGTTTTTCTCACCTAAGCATGTTATTTAGTGATCCAGGTGATGGCTACTCTGTAGAGTATCTCTACCCACTCTCCAGAGCTTCTCTTTCCCACTGTATTCCCACAGTCTTCTGGGCATTTATTAATTGCAACATGTTTCAGATTATGTTTACATTTGTTTCTGGAATACACCAAGTGTACTTTAAAAATCTCCAGACTTTCTGAGATGCTTTTATTTTTCTGCCCAATAATAAAATGTGAAATTTGTTAATCACCCTTGCTTAATGAACAAAGAACAGAATTTAGACAAAGATGAGAGCTATTTGGTCTGAAGACTCCACGTCAGAAAGGAGTGAGAGGAATAGACAATATGAAAATTGACAAGTTAATAAAATGTAACTGATAAGAAAAAAATAAAATAAAAAAAATATGAAAATTGACAGTATTTTCTAATGTGGCAGTCGTCTACTGAGGCTCCTTCTGTGGATGATTGTAAGACAGGGTTTCTTCAGAGGTTGCTGTTCAGGACATCACCTCAAACCCTGCATCTCTAATGGCTGGGAGACAGAATGAAAGCAGGATAGTGCCTTTCCCTCAAAGGAAGAGGTGTAGCTCCTCATGAGCATGGCAAGTGTAGCTACCTTCTCTGGCAGTCAAACAAAGGTACATTACCAGTGATCCATAGCCTATATCCATCAAGAAGGAGCTCTTTGCCAAGAGACTATGAAGACACCATTACAAGCAGCTGGAACCCAGAGCTCTGTTTCTATTTCACCAGTGTTCTCATGGGTACTGTAAATATTCTGTTTTTCTTGTCATAGAGCTCAGAAAGCCAGACCCGAAAAGAGTAAGAGAATGGTTTGTATTGCCACAGCCTGGATCTGACCATAGGTACAGTTCTTCTGATCTAAGACAAGATCACTGTAAAAAAGCAGCTCTTTCTGTGAGAAGGGCCATACACTATCAGTCATTAGCTTTATGGTTCTTTCCTCAGTGACCTCTTCTGAGAATGGTGTTAAGGAAAAAAGAAGAAATTAATTCATGGTTCAGACACTGCATGGGGTAGGCTTGACTAAGCAGCTATGAGTAAGGCACCCACTGGTCCTCGGAAGAGGGAGCAAGGAGAAGAAAAGAAAAAGGCCCAGCAACAGAAAGACAAGTGGGAAGGAACAGAAAATCTTCCCTGTTGGGTTGCAGGTCAGAAGCTTGCAGGCTCTGCCCGGTGCAGGGAAGGGATCTGGGAGCACAGACAGAACTTGAGGCAGTAATGGCTTTTCTCTCCATGGAGGCTGTGGTCAACCTCATAAAGAGGGGTGCCTCAGTGGAGAGGGGTGCCAGAGGACAAACAGAGCTCCACCCAAGGTTTCAGGCCAAGCAAACAAACATAGGAACCTAGATGCCTTTCTGAAACAGGCATGTGGGTATAAGCAGCAAAATGTGAGTTGCCTTGTGAGGAAGTCCATTATACTGTTTCGTGAAGACTGGTCCCTTCAAGGTCAACGACAGTCTTCAAAGCCCACCACTTCTTAACTTTCCAAATCAGCAGTTTTGGAAAGCATGGATTTTCAACCTCAAGACAATTGACATTTGCAGCTGAGATAGTTTCTCCTTGTAGAGTATTTGGTACCTTCCCTGGCTTCTCCCCATCAGATGTCAATAGCACTCTTTCCCATCCCTGAGTATGGCAACCAAGCTTCTTTTGAGACATTAAGATCTTTCCAGTGAGAGCATAAAATCTACTCCCGTGGAGAGCTACTGACTTAAGTGTTCTTAGGGAGGGTGTTTCTTTGTTAGGGTGCTCAACTCTTTCCTAATGTTGATTATTATTATTATTTTTCTTATTACTGGACTTCATTTATTTTCTTTTTGTTTTCTTGCTGCTGGGACAAAGGCCCAAAACCTTTACATAAATAATCACTCAACATGCTTCTTCCTCATTAAAGTGGTTGCAGTGACAAGAAAAGACAGTTTGGGTATTCAAATCAGTCAGCATTCGAGCAAAAAGAAGACAAACTGTGCCTTATGACTGCCGCTTTGTTACTGGAGTCAGAGGACCTGTGATGAGGCCTCTGCCTGCATGTGTGGCTATGTTGACCGAGTGTAACAAGGCCCTGCAGTCCTTAACTATGAGGAAGGTAGTTTTATATACCCACATCTACAAATCTAGAAGTACTTAGTAAAAACTACTGCCAGGAAAGCTTCCTGTAGTTTATCAGAACACATCGTGAATCACATCAAAACAGACCGGACTCATTTCTGTTAATGAACCCATAGAGATGACTAGATATGAATAGAAAAAGAGGTAGAAACTATGACAAAGGTGCTCTTAAAATGGAGACTTCAAGGTGAATAGGTGTAAGTGCTTACTGGAAACACAGAGATAAGAAATACCTGTAACCCAAGGCCAAAACAGAAAATAGCACTTAGAAAACATAAAACTTAAGAAGGTAAACATTCTTACCTCAAGAGAACTCCTCTAATGGTGATATATGGAAAGAAAGGTCGGTAGAAGGAGAGTGTGCTCAATAGACCACAGAAGCGAGTGGTTGTCCTCAAACTGGCTTTGGAGGGGGTGACTTGAGGCTGGTTGGATTTAGTGTGTTCTTTTAGGGAACTCACTCAGTTGCTGACTCTAGGATTAGAAGATTAACTTGGAGAGAAGAAAAAGGGAAAACAATAAGTGCAAATACAACAAATTAAGCAGGGCAATGCTAAAGGACAGATTTTAAGTCTGGATGATATCCTGAATAAATGACTCTTGATAAAATTGCAACATGTTGGATGTCTTAGAGTAGACAGCGTCGTCGTCTGCTTTTTGTTGGTGTAAGGAATTATGCAGACTGAGTACTTTATTAAGAATCAGGATTTATTTAACTCTTGGATCTGGAGGTCCAAGAATGTGGACCAGAATCTGCTTAGCTTCTAGTGAGGACCACATGTTACCCCATGAAGAGTGGAGAAGCCAAAGAGAAAACAGAACTTATGGAAGGGAGAGGGAAAGGAGCTAACACACTTTATTAAAACTGGCCCTTGGGAAGACTAAGCCATCCTCATAAGGATGAATCTCATCTCTATAGAAATCTCATTTCTGCTAACTGTCCCACCTTTCCAAACCGTTAATTACATCAGTAGTCAGTTTTCAGCACGAGCATCTGTGGGGACAGACCACACCCAGATCATTTCAGATGCTTTTCCCCAACCATGCTGTTTTACTTTGTTTCTCATAGGTTCCTTATCCCATCTTATTCTTCCCGATATTGCTAATCTCATCCTGAATTATTCATTAATTTTATATTTGCTTATTGTCTGCTCCTGAATTACATCACATACAAACATAAACTATTTGGTCACTACCATCTTCTATTTGGCTTTTCTTTCTGACTCAACAGAACTTGTCAGTGTTAAATTCTATTTAAGTAAATAATTTTAGTTGTTAACAATTCAATTATTCTTTACATTATAATAATTAATTAGAAAAGTATGTTAGATAGGCTGGTTGTACATAAATCTTCACAGTAGCTCTTTAGGGTAGGGACCATATCACACCTTCAAAAAATGTAGGTGTGACAGAGTAGGTTAAATGTATTCACAGTAAACCTAAAAAAATAAATACAGCATGAATTTTCTGATGCTTAGTGAAGTTCAGTGAATAAAGTAAATAAAGTAAATAAAGCCACATAGCCAACAATTGGATTGTATTTAATCTGGATCAATAAATCTTTTCAAAATGCCTCGGTGTCTCAAAGGAGAACCTGTCAGTGCCTTATATGCCCTAAACATTTTCATTCTTACAAATAGAAACTCTATGCATCAGCAGTAACTATTTCTCTTGTCTCCAACTTCTGGCAACCTGTAATCTATTCATTGAATACACATATTTTCCTCTTCTAGATGGTTCTTGAGGCATAGTTACACTAAATCATCCTTTGAGGTCTGGATAATTTTACTAAGTGTAACATTTACAAGGTTCATCCATATTGTTGCATGTATTAGAATTTCATTCTTGCCAATGAGTAATACTCCATTTTATGCATATATACACACCACAGTAAACATCCGTTGACTTGCTGGTGAACATGGAGAATACCTTCCTTTTGTCTATCGTGAATAACGCTAGTAACGTACTATAGGTATTGATATAGAAGTATCCGAGTCTGTTTCAACTTCCCCTCCCCCATTAACTTCACAAAAGTGTACTTCCTTGAACAATATGAAAATTCTGTGCTTACCGTTTTGAGGAACCACCAAACCATTTTTTAGAGTGCTGACACCATTGTGTGTTCCAGTAGGCAAGAAAGAAATAAGCATTCTGTTACCTCTGCCTTTTCTGAACATCAAATACTATTTTTTGCCATAGCTAAAGAGGAAAATCATACACCCAGAATACCTCCAACAACCTATGGGCAGACTTGGGGGCTTGCTTCCATCTACTCCTTCTACAGTGAATTAATCAGTATGAAATGTTACCTGTGAACAAAGCTATGATTTCCATATTTCACTACATTCACATTCTCATATATTGATATATATCAACGTGGAAGAAGTGGTCTGAAGAAAGAGGGAGAAGAAAAAATATTTAAGCCATTAGTCCAGCCAATTCAACAGCAGGGCATCTTGACCGCAAATTTGGAAATACAAGAAACAAGCCATAAAGTCCTGCACTCTGGGAATGATTACATCTGGCACAAGAAGAGGCTGGTGGACAGAGCCCATCAAGCAGCCACAGCCAATCCTTGTGGTGCATTTCCAGGCTGCCTGAAAAAAAATAATCAGAGCCCAGGAGTCTGTGAAAACATTGTCAATAGGAAAAAAAAAAAAAAAAAAAAAAAGCAGAATCACACGAAAGGGTTACGGAAATGGAAAAGGATGGACACAGGAGTCAAATGCTGCCAAGGAGAATTTGGTACAAAGTAAGGGCTAACGCAGAAGGACAAAGAATGAGAACAACAGATCATTGCTTCTGGCACTAGCCATCTAGAAAGGACCGTGGATGTGTATAGCAGTGTGGAAGAATTCATAAATTCTTCACTGTCAGTGGTGCTTCCCTAACTTTACTGTACACAGGAGTAATCCAGGGAACCTCTTAGATGGCAGCTTCTGACAAAACTGGTCTGTGTGAAACGGAAAGTCTACATGCCTAACACATTCCCAGATGATCTCATGCTGCTGGGCCCCATATTTGAGGAGCAAAGCTGTTAGTTAAAAGTAAAGTTGGAAAAGATGTTATGGGTAATGGAGGGGCAGAAGGCCCAGCAGGTCCTTTCTCACTAGTCTGTGGTAACATTACTTCTTTGGAGTCTTTGACAATGAATTGTTTACCATCTTTAGGTGGGACCATAACAGAATCACCCCTTTGAAAAGTTATTTACTCTAGATGTCTCTGGTATCTGTGTGATAAAGGGTAGCAAGCACATAGCTAGAGTCGTTTAATCTTTCTCATATGTGGAAAGAAACACCATGGGGTGAGAACTATGAACCTTTTACAGCAGAGACTTCAGTGCTGTAAGGATAGGGAAGGAGTAAGAGAAGCTGCATAGAATCTAAGCTGATGGCTGGACAGCTGTAAGACATTCTTAGAGATGCCTAGAAATCTTTATTTTTGGTCAGCTGGTTAGAGTTTAAGAACTCTGTGAAGAAACTCTACATGCAATATTTTTAATATAATTTTTTTATTAGAATTTATTCACTTTGTATCCCAGCTGTAGCTCTACCCTTGTTCCCTCCTAATCCTATCCTCCTTCCCTCCCTCATTTCCTCCCATGCCCCTTTCCCAGTCCACTGATAGTGGAGGACCTCCTCCCCTTCCATCTGACCCTAGCCTATCAGGTCTCATCAGGACTGTCTTAGGTCTTCCTCTGTGGCTTGGTCAGGCTGCTTCCCCCTCAGGAGGAGATGATCAAAGAGCCAGCCACTGAGTTCATGTTAGAGACAGTCCCTGCTCCCCTTATTAGGGAGCCCATTTGGAGACCAAGTTGCCATGGGCTACATCTGTACAGTTAGTCCAGGTTATCTCCATGCATGGTCTTTGGTTGGAGTATCAATCTCAGAAAACACCCCTGGGCCCAGATTTTTTTGGTCTTGTTGTTCTCCTTGTGGAGCTCCAGACCCTTCCAGGTCTTTTTATCTTTCCCTTCTTTCATAAGATTCCCTGCACTCTGCCCAAAGTTTGGATATAAGTCTCAGCATCCACTTTAATACCCTGTTGGGTAGAGTCTTTCAGAGGTCCTCTGTGGTAGGCTCCTGTCTTGTTACTTATTTTCACCTTCTTCCAATGTCTATCCCATTTGCCTTTCTGAATGCAAAGGGCCTTCCTTCTTGCTTAGCTTCTTTAGGTGTATAGATTTTAGTATGATTATCCTATATTATGTCTAATATCCACTTATAAGTGAGTATATGCCATGTGTTTCTTTCTGCTTCTGGGGTAGCTCACTTAGGATGATCTTTTCTAGTTCCGACCATTTGCCTGCAAATTTCATGATTTCCTTGTTTTTAATTGCTGAGTAGTATTTCATTGCATAAATGTACCACAATTTCTGTATCCATTCCTCTGTTGAGGGACATCTAGGTTTTTTTCAGCTTTTGGATATTATGAATAAAGCTGCTATGAACATGGTTGAGCAAATGTCCTTGTTGTATACTTGAGCATCTTTTGGATATATGCCTAGGAGTGGTATAGCTGGATCTTGAGGTAGCACTATTCCTGATTGTCTGAGAAAGTGCCAGATTGATTTCCAAAGTGGCCATACAAGTTTGCATTCCCACCAGCAATGGAGGAGGGTTCCTCTTTCTCTGCAACCTTTCCAGCATGTGTTGTCACTTGAATTTTTGATCTTAGCCATTCTGATGGGTGTAAGGTGAAATCTCAGAGTCATTTTGATTTGCATTTCCCTGATGAGTAAGGATGTTGAGCATTTCTTAAGCATTTCTCTGCCATTCTGTATTCCTCTACTGAGAATTCTCTATTTAGCTCTGTACCCCATTTTTAAATTGGATTAATTGATTTGTTGTTGTTTAACTTCTTGAGTTCTTTATATATTCTATATATTAGCCCTCTGTCAGACATAGAGTTGGTGAAGATCCTTTCCCAAACTGTAGGCTGTCATTTTGTTCTGACAACAGTATCCTTTGCTTTACAGAAACTTTTCAGTTTCATCAGATCCCATATATTGATTGTTGATCTTAGAGCCTGCAATCTCAACAATTAGACTTTTATTACATGTGTATGTTTAAAGTTTTATAAACTAGAGGGCCATGTGGCCCCAGAGGTATTTCTGTTCTTTGGGCATCAGTTCTTTCTTGTGTATGGGTTCTTAAGGTTGCAATGTCCTATCAATACTAATGTCAAATCAGAAGCACTCTAAACCGGGCATGGTAGTGCATGCTCTAATCTCAGCTCTCTGAAAGATGAGACAGGAGGATGAACAGCTCAACAGCAGTATGAATTACATAGTGGGAGCCTGCCACCCCACTTCAAGCCAAGTGGCGAGGAAAGGCTCCTTGAAGATGACATGGTATTTACTGATCATGAACTTGTGATATGTCTCATGTCCCATGTAGAATTCATGCTTTCTTGGTTCCGAAGTCCTTTCCTTCTTATTTTGGGTAGACATAAGGTCTATGTTGTCTGTTTAATATAATACCCATTTCTGTACTTCACCTATGCTGTTTTGTGTGCTTCTCTACTGTTTATTAAAGGATTTAATAATCTTTCTAAATAATCACAAACATTCACTTGTTTCCCTGAGGCAGTTTGCTGAATGTAGTCCAAAGGTTCCTTTCTTAAACTGAGTTTTCTCTCTCAGTCTTGGACTAGGTCATTGTTTGGAGTCCCACAGAACACAACCAAGGAAGCCAAACACTATTCTTTTCCATCAAATCCAGACTGAATACCACATGCTGAAGAGCTAAGGCAGTTTACACATATGACAGCAAGAGAGGGAACTTCTTGGAGGCCATTCTGCCACAAAATTCAATGGAAATCATGATAGTTTAGACACTGTACCATCACAGTAAATGATATTAGATTTTTACTGAATATACCTATATTCTTGAGGGGGTAGAGAGAAAGTGTTACATATGAATTCTATACAAAAAAAAAAAAACTAACCACAAATGAAATAAAACTAGAAAACAATCTCTTTTTACATTTGGGACTTCCCATATAATTAATGGGCAAAAGAAAAACCTTAAATTGTCCTCATAAAATGAAAATAGTCATTGTGAAAAACTTTATTCCTCTCATTTAATAAGAATCGTTAGGCTTTTGTTTTACATGGGAAAGGGGATCAAAGGCATTAAAGACCAATAATTTAAAGTCAAAACAATGTTTTACTGGGTTTTCATAATTAAAATAGATCAAGGACCTTTTAAAGTTCACAAACAGAAAGCAAACAAATTTAAGAAGACACAGCATGAAAGAGAAGAAAATTCAAATAACTACAAGTCTTTACCTAAAATAACAGAGCTCCTCCCCTCCCCCACACTGTGCTTGATAGAAAAGCAGAGATGAATCATTTTCATTAGCTAAGCGTAGTCTAATGTTCTGTCAGCTTAATGGAAATCTTGTTACAGTCCCCAGTGGAATCATTTAAGCTAGTATTCTTTATGTGACTCTGCATATAAATATCTAACTTCAGAATTTTAACCAAGATCCAAATCAAACAAAATTAGTTAATTTCATCTTTCAGTAAGACATTGTTCAACTAATGCACAGGTGTACTCTTTGGAAAGATGCCAGACAGAAAATACTTGAAACCAAGTATGGAGAAATTACCAGAATTTACTAAAGAGCATAGGTTAGAGTTTTAATTACTTAAAGAGCAATTTATTCAAATAGCCAGGAGGGGTTTTCATCTCAACTGAAAATGTTTGGGTAGGTTCCATTTTCCTTTTCCTTACTCTAGAATGTAAATCTTTTTGTGTTTTATTTCCTCTCTCAAAGTACCATATTGCTTTTTTGGTTATGCCAATAAATACAAAGTTCCTTTGAGTTGAAATATGGGCAAACAAGAAAAACACTCTCTTGCTGTCCAGATACTCTTGACTCCTCTGTCTGCAGCTCCAAGGATAAATGATACCCATGCTGCTTTGTTCTGTGAATCAAGCTGAAACTCTCTGAAGATTAGATTTTCTTGCAGGCCTTCCAATAATAATACCCACTCACACAAAGCATAGATGTAGCTGTTGTGTCAGATAGTAATATTGTGTGGTACTTGGGCATTTGTCGCCATTAGGGTTTTAACTCTTTAGTCCTCATCAGAACCCCATGCAGTTGAAGTTAGCAAGGAGTTCATCATTCTTGATCTCTAACCATGAGACTGCTTGTTTCTACCACTTGGATCTAGCTGGAATGGATGGCTTGTGAAAAGTACTCCCTCTACCCTTTCATTTTGTCTCACAAGACAAGATGGAAGAAAGCTGCTTCTGTGATTTTCTGTTTTTTAAATCACAATAAGATTAGCTTAGCTGTCTGAACTTTACAGAGATATCTGGAAATGGAACTCCAGGTTCTCTTCCTTTAGTTCTGGGATGCAAGGTCTGGGAGCATTCTTACTGGTTATTGCAGAAAGCCTTTTTGTTAAAAGATTGTCTACAAAGAAGAGTGAAATTATGTCATTTGCAGGGAAGTGAATGAAAGTGGACATCATCAGTCTGAAGTGAAAAAAAAAGACTCAAAAAGGCATATGCTGCATGTTTTCTCTCTTTCGTGGGTTTAGACTTTACATCGATTCATAAAATTACATATGTGTATAGAACATGAAAGAAGTGAGATTGTGGGGATCAGTGGGATTAATGAGAGGAGGAAGAAAGGGAAGAGAGAAGTTAGAAAGTGAATATGGTTAAAGTACATGAAACATATGTATTAAGATGTCTTTATGAATCCTATTGCTGTGTGCAAGAAATACATGCCAATAAAAAGATGGGTGTAGAGAGCTTGATTTAGATTTAGAGGCTTGCATTAGATTCTCAGAACTCAGGTATAAATTCTGGCCAGGGTGTAAGCCCATAACTGGAGAGACAGGGACAGAAGGATTCCCAGGGCTTGGTAGCCAGCAGAACTAACCTAATTGTTGAGTTCCAGGCCAATGGGAGACCTTGTCTCAAAACCAAACCAAACCAAACCAAACCAAACCAAACCAAACCAAACCAAACCAAAGCAAACCAAACCAAACCAAACCAAACCAAACCAAACCAAACCAAACCAAAACAAAACAAACCAAACCAAACCAAACCAAACCAAAACAAAACAAAACAAAACAAAACAAAACAAAACAAAACAAAAAAGGTAGATGATGTTCTTGAGCATGTCACCTGAAGTTGTTCTCCAGCTTCCAGAGAAATACACATATGTACACATACATGAACATGCATGCACACATGTAAAAGATAGCTCAGAAATAAGATGGATTTTGAATTTTTGAAACTATTTAAAATGAAAGACTTTGAAGTTATTTTTTTCCAGATCTAAGAGGAAACACATAAAGTGTTTCAAACAAAATTGCATGTTATTACTTGATTGAAGAGAATGATAGAATACAATCATCTTCCACACCTTTTTTTCTGAATCAAAAGCTCTAGTTAGTGTTTTATGTGGAGGATGCCACAGAATAGTTACAAGGTTAGCCAGTGTTGGAATGGTTTGCAGTGACAACAAAGTGTTCACCACTCCCCAGTGTAAAGGTTTCCCCATTCTGCTGCCAGTCCACTTTGCACTAACCAAGCTGAAAGATGCTCTAGTACCTTTTAGGTATCTTTTAAGTGTTCTCCACATAGTGATGCGAAGCTGGGAGCATACCTCTGTTCTTCTGGGATTGGAATTGCAAGTGTTATTTTTGATCAGCGCTCTGGGCTGAAGCGAGTGAAAACAAAGGCAAATAGTGAGTGTGACTGAGTGTTGTTACTTTTTCTGGAATTACTTGATCTTTGCTTAATTTGCCATATATGTGACATTTCAGTATAATATACGCTATGTGTATATATATGCATAAGTGCATGCAGTAGCTACCATAGTGTTTTATATATATGAAGAACCTTTTCATGTACATTGAACTTATTTACTTATACTTAGATAGAATAAAAGTATACCTTTCCCTTTTGGTATCCATGATAAGTCCAGGATGAAATCGTACTGGGAATCCATTTACTCTAGGGAATATGAAGGACAACAAAGACCATATTTTAATGTCTCCTTCGTGGAACACTTTGCCTTTACCCCTGTGAGCTTGTTGAATAGGGCTCGTCACCTGTTTCTTGCATGCTCCCCCAGAATCTTCACTGCACAGCATCACTGTAGCACTGGTACTGTATATCCTTCAGCAACACTGCACACTTTCCATTGGTGTGCAGTCGTTGCCACCATCGTTCTGTCTTTGAATGATGGATGTCCGATTGGCTCTTATACCCCTTCACTAGAACTACTCTTGCTTAGTTTCTGCACAGGCCCCTGATTTCCAAGGTACAATGATTCAGATCCTATGTGGCTGGTCTGGTCATCTGTGGTATGTAACAGTTGACACCATTGCTCCTTTTCGGAATCACCGCTTTATGGCCTTTTGTTTCTCTCATTCATCTCCAGCCATCTGGCCACATCAATTGTCCCTGTGGGATCCTCTTTCCCCGCCTTAGGTATTCTGGCTAGGCCCTGTGACAAAAGAAATGACCAGATACCTGTTCTGATGTTAAATGTCTGGAGATGGAGGCCTGTTGCAGCTTAGAGAGGAGTCAGAGACTATCATGCTCCCAGCCTAAGTCCCTGTATTGCATGTAAGTGAACCGAAGCAAGAGAGGAAATTCTAGGGGATTTTGGTAACTGGCAGCACAGACCTAGAGAGAAGTGAAATGCAAGGTTCTTATGGAGCAGTGAAGAAAGCGCCAGCTAATACCAGGAAAACAGATGGCCTGCATATGTGGGACATTTCATTGTCCTACCATCTTTGTAGCATCTCCCAAACCTTCCTGACTCCTGTATGGGAAACCTCAGCCCTCCAGATGTCAGCCTTGTAATCCTCTATTTCAGAAATCAGGAGGGGGATTTCCTTTTTAAAGAAGCATGGTGTGAGCAAAGGCTTTCAGCACTCTAGAGGGGAAAGAGAAGAGGCTTAAGGATAGGTGTGGACAAGTGTATGGGCTGGTGAAAGGCCCCCAGAAACCCAACTGATTCTTTCATACATTGAACAATAGCTGACATTCACACAGTAAAGCATGAGGGGAAACACACAAGCCCTGAGTACTCAGATATTTCTAGGATGAGGTGAGCCTCAGAGTTTATTTCCCCGTGTTTGGCTGACTCAGCCTGGGGCTTGCTAGCAGCAGCAGACACTCTGGAAAATATGGCAAAATACCGTGGCTGTGATTATCCATATGACGTCAGTAACTGTTGGCATCTTGGGGGATCTTAGGTTTATATATAGTTGTAACTGCTTTGTGATCAGGTACCAATGGAATGGGAAAATCAAAATGCCCAGAATAGTCATCAGACCCTATCTCTGGAATCTTAGCTTAACTTTCAACACTTGACCGAGGTGTTCTATCCTCTAGAATGTCTTCCCAATCCCAGAAGGCTAAATTTTACAGATCTTTCCTGGTGTACCCTTTGTGTTCTTTTCTATCACATTGTGTGTGTGTGTGTGTGTGTGTGTGTGTGTGTGTGCGTGCGCGCAAACATGTACATGCACACATACACACATGCTTGTGCTTGCACTTGGAGACCAGGGCTTGATGTCCTATTTCTTCCTCTAGGACTGACAACCTTGGTTTTTGAGACAGGGTCTCTCACTAAATTTGGAGTCTCACTGATTTGGCTAGATGGGTTGACCAGCAAGCATCAGGGATGCCTGATCACTGTCTCCCCAGTGCTGACATCACAGGAATAGGTTGTCACATGCCACTTTTATTCACATGGGGGTCAGGGCATCTGAACTCAGGTCTGCTTGCCTATGTAGCAAACACTTTCCTAACTGAGCAGTCTCTTCAGCTCGCACATCACTGTTTTAGATGGGTCCTTACCACCTGTTCGCTCAGTGGTTCTCAATCTTCTTAATGCTGTAACTCTTCAATACAGTTTCCCTGTGGTGGTGACCCCCACTCATACTTTTGTTGCTACTTCCTAACTGTAATTTTGATTCTCTTATGACTTGTAATGTAAATATCTGATATGTAGGATAGCTGATATGCAACTTCTGTGAAAGGGTCATTCAGTCCCCACAGGGGTCACAACCCACAAGTTGAGAACTACTGTATTAGTTGACTTGTGTCTTGCAAATAGAAAACTCTTAGGAGATTTTGGATAAATGAATGGAATGAGGAATGACTGAATAAGAATTTGAAATTCTCTCATTTCTAGGAAGTAAGCCTTTAAAAACAGACATTACTGCTCTATGTGATGTTGAGGCTTATCAAAAAGTTGCCAGTCAAGAGCCTGTATATGAGGACTTCAAGAATGGATACATGTTATATTACAAAATGCTCCATCTGACATACTAGGTTGATACAAAAATACTGGGTGTTTTCAATGCATGGACAGATATACTGAAGCACTGAGCTGTTCTGAATAATTTTACTATTATTTCTACCCAAGAAACTATTGACCTATGAAGAAAAATCTCAATAAAACATCTTTTATAGCCAAATGAAGTCACTAGATGTGATTTAATTGTCAAGTTGACACAACTGAAAATTATCTGGGAAGAGAGGTTTGATGAAGGATTGTCTTCTCTGGGCTGGCCTGAGGGATTGTCTCAGTTAAGCTAACTGATGAAGAAAGACCCAGACCACTGTGGGCAGCACCATTCCTTAGGCAGGGGCCCCTGTACTGTATAAGATAGAAAAACTGAGCTGAGCACAGCAAGCAAGCAAGAGAGCACACAGGCATTTGTTTTTCTCTGTTATTGACTGTGCATAGGATGCTACTATCTGTTTGATGTTCCTGTCTTGACATCCCCAAAATGATAGAGTATATTGTAGCATTGCAAGGTGAAATAAAGCCCTTTGTTGCTTTTTGTCCATATGTTTTATCACAGCAACAAAAACAAAGACAAAACAGCATAAAACATTTAGAAAAAGATTACAAGTCTTTGCTTATCCCAGATCAGCCCATTACTCTATCTAAATCAATCTCACAATTATGATGTACCCTGCCTCCAGCCCTTAGTACCCAAGAGGTCAGCATATGGGTCCATGGATAGATCAAATATTAAACTTTTTTTCTTTTCTTTTCATTTTTAAAATATATGCACTTTATATCCCATTTGTAGCCCCCTCTCTTATCTCCTCCCAGTCGCACCCTCCTTCCCACTTTTCCCCATTCTCCTCCCCTAGACCACAGAAAGAAGGAGTCCTCTTCCCCTACCATCTGACCCTAGCCTATTAAGTCTCATCAGGTCTGCCTGGATCCTCTTTCTCTGTGGCCTGATAAGGCTGTCCTGACATGGGGAAGTGATCAAAGAGCGGGTAACAGAGTCCATGTCAGAAATAACCCCAGCGTCCCTTACTAGGAAACCCACATGAAGACTGAGCTGCCTATTGGCTACATCTGAGCAGTGGGTCTAGGTTCTCTCCATGCATAGTTCTTGGTTGGGTCATCAGTCTCTTCAGGGCCCCCTGGGCCCAGATTTGTTGGCTTTGTTGGTCTCCTGCTAACATTAAACTTAAGTTGTTATCAAACTAGTTGTGCTGTTTGTTTTGTTTGCTTCTGTACTGTTTTAAAAATGTAAACATTTTTTATTTCTCTTTCTCACCCAACTTTCTCCGTGTGTGTGTGTGTGTGTGTGTGTGTGTGTGTGTGTGTGTGTACATATATCATGTATGTGTGGGAATCTGCAGAGATCAGAAGATGGTGTTGGAGCTTCTGAATTGGACCTATGGGCAGCAGTGAGCTATATGCCATGGATGCTGGGAACTGAACTTGGGTCCTCTGGAAGAACAGAAAGCACTCTTTAAAAAAAATATTTTTATTTTAATTTTTATTAATTACATTTTATTCACTTTGTATCCCCCATATACCCCTTCCTCCTCCCCCCCAGTCCCACCTTCCCTCCCTCTTCTCCACGCATGCCCCTCCCCAAGTCCACTGAGAGGAGAGGTCTTCCTCTCCTTCCATCTGACCCTAGTCTATCAAATCTCGTCAGGACTGGCTGCATTGTCTTCCTTTGTGGCTTGGTAAGGCCGCTTTCCCATCAAGGTGAGGTGATCAAAGAGCAGGCCAATCAGTTCATGTCAGAGACAGTCCCTGTTCCCATTACTATGGAACCCACTTGGACACTGAACTGCCATGGGTTACATCTGTGCAGGGGCAAAAAGCACTATTAACCTCTGAGCCATCTTCAGCCCTAAACCAAGTGTATTTGTACTTTAAAAACTTCCTTTCTTTCTCACAATTCTTATAGTAACAGGGAGTTTGGCTGTGGTTCTTTTTACATAGAAGAAAAAGGTCCCAGTAAATGAGAGATGGCACTAAGTCAATAAATGTGTATGTGTGTGTGTGTATGTGTTCATGAATGCTGTGTGTGCATGTGTGCACACTTGCGCACACGTGTGATGGAACCAAGGGCAGGATGTGAAGAAATAAACCCCAGCTTCCTCAAGCTTAGCACCCCAAGTTGGCAGTTCCAGGGTAGCTCTTGCCTTATTTCATTAGGCTGTTGACAAATAAACACATGGAAACCATCCGCAGCTGGGTACTGATTGCATCTTCCTTCAAAGGCACAGCAGACCCCGTGTCTTCTGTGAAAAATTATCTTAATCCCCCGTTGACATATAACCCACCTTCACATTTTCCAAACTTTCTTAGTCATGACCTTCAGAAGGTTTTGATTGCTGCTCTTTCAACATGACTTTGCACACAGTGTTTCCTTCTCTCTTCCCGTCAGTCCTGTGGTAACTAGAGGCAGAATGGCAGCTGAGCAGGCCTCCAGCTACATCATACTGAAGATACAAGCTGAACCCTCTTGGTTCCACCATCCAGGAGGCATTTGTGTAGGGTGAGTTGGCTCTTCCCCTCAGTAATGTGCGCAAAAGCAGAACCATCTTCTTGAGATTGTAAACTTTCCAGGTGTCTGTGTTTGTAGATCTCCCATCCTCCCTAATGCTCTGCCGGCTATGTAACATGCCTCAGTCTACCCCCTGCCTCTCATTTATCAGCCTCAATTGTTTACAGCACAGTGGACTAGTATCTCTCCTATGTGTTTAGAATCTTACTAATTACGGATCATCCTTAGAAGAATGGGAAAATGATACTCAAGTAATTTTTCTTGATTTGCTGGATTTGGTGAGTGAGCAACATTCGCTGAGAAATGCTAGTAGAATCCAGGATTCACAGAAACAAGATGGGGACTAAATCATGCAGTGCTACCCCAACCCTCATCGGCAGTGCCTGTACACCCCATACAACTGAGAATTGATCAGGACAATGAAACCTACACACCGTGGTTCTTCACTTACCTGAAGATGGAGGCATGGTCCTTTAAGAGAGAGATTCTCAATAAGGCATCCTTATAACCTATTTAAAGTACTGCAAACACTCGGAAAACACTTGAGGGTCTTTGTCAATGGTCAAGATCCAGCACCTAATGTTATATTTTTAATTGCTATTAAAAAGCCATCCCTTTCTGTCTGAGAAACCTGCAAACATCGCTTTCAGATATCACTTACATGAAACATTGCTGACGATATGGGAGATGTGGCAGCAAGCATACAAAGAAGTGTTCTCTGCTTTGAGGTAGCATATGCTTTAATGAAAGAAATAAACAATAAGGAAAAATTCATATCATATATGTGTCAAGGGAAAGACATATTGAGAAAATAGATGAGAATAGTTCTGCAGGAAACTTGTAAGATCTGAGGATGAGGATTCTCCAAAAAGAAACAGCAAATACAAAAGCCATAGAGTAGGAATGTAACTTTTTTTTGAGAAGTGATGCAAATCCATAAAGTCTGTGGAACAGTGGCTTGCAGGATATTCACAAACCTTCACTACCAGTCAATCACAGATCACTTACTTTTCCCAAGAGGAAACCTTGTAGCGACATTACTCATTAGAGCTAAAAAAAAATGGAGACTTTTCACATATTCAGCAAATAACATTGCAGATCCACACAGTGGATGCTATTTAGTAGCACAAAGAAAGGGGATACTGATTTTTTGGAATGTCATTGGTAAACATGGAAGACATTATTTTGAGTACAAGACACTAGTCAGAAAGGGCCACATGTTGCATGATCCCATTTATACAAAACACCCACCAGGCACAAATCTGTAGAGACGGAAGATGTCTTAGCAGTTGCTTAGGACTGTGGTAGAAGAGGGTAGAAGGTGATGACCAAAGAGTGTAGGGCATTTGTTTAGAATAATAAAAAAGTCTAAAAATTGTGGTGGTGACACATAATTCTCTTTTTAAAGTTATGTGTATATGTGTGTCTGTGTGGGGGTGGCTATGTGCATGTGAATGCAGGTGCCCACTTAGGTCAGAGGCATGGAGCTGGAACTGCAGGTGGTTGCGAGCCTAAGAACCAAACTTGTACAGAGCCATTTTTCTAGTCCTTGGATGCACAATTCTGAAAATACCCTAAAAGCCATTTTAATTTGCACACATCAAAGGTCAGTTGTGTAATATGTAAATTATCATGATCCCCAGGAAACAAAAAAGTCTCCATTATTAGCCACTTAGCCGCTTAGTTTCCGTTCTTTCACTCTGTGCCAGCCTCTGATAACCACGAGTGCGCTTTTTAAACAGAAGTCTCAATTTTAATCACGTCCAAAGTGAGCTTTGCAAATAGGGCCAAGTAACATTATTCCCCCGGGAGTAAGGTTTTTGAAAGAACTATGTTACTGGCAGGCACTTCCTGTGATGTCAGGGATAATATTTTAATAGTTCTTATGTGACTTTAGGCTCTCAGTTTTCAAGATGAGCTTTGAGTCGAAGCATGTCCGATAAGGAAGCTGAGAGTTAAAAATAACCATAGGTTCACTGTTCTCCTAAAACTTCAGCCTTTTGTGACAAATATGCACTGGCTGATTGGTGCATGGCTTCGATGTATTTCCAGCATTCTGAGAGACACTGCTGCCATCAGCATTGCAGTCTTCACCTTGTTTTTAAGGCAGAGAATTTATGGTCCTCTACTTTGCAACCTTCCCTGATATCTTTTCACGAGCATCACGGAGGCACCGTGGCTAGGACAGAGTGGAAAGGCTGAGATTAGAATGACTTGGGGAGAATGTAACATATAAAGAGTACCTTGCAAAGGATCTAGGTTGCATTCTGATACAAGGACCTATGGAGGATTTTTAAGTAAGTGGTGAATGTAAAGGTTTTGGTTGAAACAGAGCAACTCTGTCAAGTTCCACTGTGTAGAGAGTGTGGCAGGGCAGCCTAGGAGGGAGAGAACAGACCCAGATGATCTCAGAGAAATCTAAGTTGTTTCTCTTCCCTGCTGGGCCTTTCACCATGTCTTTCTGCTGACTCTGTCCTTGTACTTTACTCCTCTGTAACTTTTAATTAAGATAAATGGAATGCTTGTCTTTCCCCAGACTATGTCCCTGTCTCAGGGACTTTGGGCCTCTAATTTCCTTTGCAGATCTGCATGGCCCATTGCATAACAATCTATTCAAATGTTCGTTACCAAGGGGCTGTGTTGATTGCTTAGTATGAAATGGCAACTCTCTCCCCACCACTTGTCATCCCCTTATCTTACATCACCATCTGAATTCATTTGTCATCTTCATGTGTGCTAAACGTGTATGACAAAAACTCTTAACAAAGAAGCTGAGAATAAGAGGGGGAGATCAAAGACTTAGGGAAAGTGGCATTAAAATACCAAATCTATTGTCTTTTCTCCTTGAGCTATAGTGGGACAGCCTGAGAGCCTACAGCCTGAGGGTCCTGGCGAAGCCAGGCATGATGAATGTCCTGGCAGGACATTCTGTTTAGGACCCGTGAGCAAAAGGTATCCTATAAAGATGACACATCACAAAAAGATGTTTTGTAATTCAAACTGATGCAGACCTGGGACCAGAGAACAGAGCTGGCAGGCAGAAAAAGGGCTGCATTCCAGGTCAACAAGCTCCCTTGGCTGAGCACTTTCACGCCATGCATGAACTGCAGGGCCCCAGGTGGGAACCTGGCCATTTTTCAGTTCAACACCAGGTTGTGGTTTAGCTGAGAGTACAAAGGAACCTCCAGGAAGGGCACAGATCCATAATCAATAATGCTGCATTACAGACCCCAGATCCCAAACAACAAGGCAATCAGATACTGGCTCACCTTCTCAAGACCTAGGCTGTGTTTGCTGTTTTGGTTGAAGGCATTTCCACCTCTCAGGTAACGAGCCAAAACTTAGGGATGAAACATTCAAAATTCTGTGCTGGAAAGCTTACTTTCCACTCTGAACAGTTTTCATGAGCTAGTGAACCTCTTCTTTTGTTCTTGCATATGTACGTGTTTATGTGCATTCACATGTGGGGAGAAGATGCATATTTAAGTTCATATGGATGACTATGCATTTGGTGGCCAGAGGTTGAAGCTGCACAACCTCCTTCCTTCACGCTCTACTTTATTTACCTAGGCTGGGTGTATACTTACTTTTCTGTTGCTGTCACACACACACACACACACACACACACACACACACACACACACACTGACCAAAGCCACTTATAGGAGAACGTGTTTAATGGGAACTTACAGTTTCAGGAAATACATCCATGGTCATCATGGCAGGGAGCATGTCAGGAGGCAGGCAGGCTTCATGCTAGAGTAGTAGATGAGAGCTTACAACTGATCCACAAGCATGAGGCAGAGAAAAAGAGCTAACTGGGAATGGTGAGTTTTTGAAACCTCAAAGCATCCCCCCCCCTGTAACACACCCTCTCCAACAGGGCCTCACCTCCTAATCCTTCCCAAACAGTTATACCTACTGGAGACCAAACATTCAAATATATGAGCCTCTAGGGACCATTCTCATTCAAACCAACATGTAGGGTCTCTTGCTGAGTTTAGAACTCTCCAACTCAGCTATTCTAGTTAGCCAGCCTGTGCTGGGGAGCTATCACATCTGTCCAGTGTTCTATGTGGATTCTGAGAATCTGAACGGTGGTCCTCATTCATAGGAAGAGCTCTATCCATGGAGCCAGGCCCTCTGCTTTTATGTTAAAAATAATGTTTGTAATTCACATACAAAGTCATGGGTTTCACTGTGACATGTTTGTACATATATGTCATTATACCTTGTTCTTACATCTCACCACTCTTCCTCACCTTTTGCTGGTCCTCTCCCTACCAAGTAGTTTCTCCTTCTTCTGCAATACCACATCCATTTCATGAATGTGTCACATATATTTTACCATCTACTTTTCAGTGTAAATGGCCATGGGACAATCTATAGTTGAACACATGATTGACAAGAGCAGGGGAAAGAATAAAAAAGTTAAGTAAGCCCCCCAAAGATGCTCAGTTTTCTGGTAACAAGAATTCTATCTAAAACCAAAGCTGCTTCTAATAAAAGGTGGCTTCTTGCTGTTGTAATACTTTCCACATTGGCCGCTTTGACTGGAGCCCAGTGCAGCAGGGCCCTGTGTGCACACACTGTCAAGTTGGGGAGGTGTTCTCTCAAAGGAAAACCTGGGCAAGCACATATGGAATGATATGCCTCAAGGAAACACCTCCTACCTTTACTCACAATGACCCAGTATTATGAACTGCTACATTCTGCAGTATAGAATCCCGTGGAAATGTATTGCTCAATCTTTGGAGCTTTTGTTGGCATGATTCCAGGCCTATAATCATTATGCAGAAAATGCTCTGATGTCCTGATGAGGACTCAGGTGTGAATCTTTCCAGAATTCCTAAGCTGGGATGATCATTTGCTTTTAGAGAAGAAGGTAAAAGGACGTATACTTTAATTGGTGAAATTGTTGCCTCATAATAAGGATCTGAGTTCAGTTCCTAACACCCAGGTATGGTGGTGCAAGTTTGTAATTTCAGTGTTTTGGAGGGATGGAAGGGTTCTTAGGATTCACTGGCCAGACCTAATTGATGAGTGATGGAGTGACCCTGTCTTAAAAGAGGTGGACAGAGTTACTGAGGATGACATCTGAGATTGTACTCCAGCCTCCAAGTGCAAATGCACCCATGTGCATACATACATGAACACCCACACATACACATTATAAAAAGCATCAAATCCATAACACAAGTAGTAAACCTGGACTGTGCTGAACATCTGGTTGTATAAGTTTTATTAACAAAGTTAAGATGATGCTACTACAGCTTTCCCAGCCCATGTGACCAAAGCTAACTATCCTTTCTCTCCCTGGTTCGTCTTTTATTACACTTCCTCTTCTCCAAGAATGCCCAAGGACTTGGTGACTATGAGGAGGAGGATCAAGTCCTCGTAGGAGGGAGGGCCTTCCTGAGATGCAGGCTTTCTGGGAATGTGAAACACATGCTGGAGAAGGTTGATACAGGGGGTGGGAGAAGGGGCTCCCCTTTTTCAGGGGAAAGGGAGAGGGGAAGGGTGCACTGGGAGGAGAAAAGGGAGGGGGCACAGTTGGGATATAAAGTAAATAATCTGAAATAATATAAGAACAAAAATAAAAATAAATTCATTTCACATAAAAAAGATACATTATGCATCCTGGGAAACTTTTCATTTTTTTTTCTCCTCATGGTAGTTTGTTCCCTGCTATACAAGGAGAAAGGGCCAGAGGTGAAGGCATTTTTTTTCTCAATGTCAGTTCTCCCCCATCTGCCTTTGCTCAGATTCTTCATCAGTAATATTGTTCACAGTTAGCATACTCAAATCCTGCTAGAAGGTGATAGATAGAACAGTATCATTTTGTGTTATTGAGTTACACGGAACTTTCTTTTCTTTATAGTAGTTCAAGGTTCCTCTTTCCATCCCCCAATTGGCCAATTTATGCAACGTTCTTAGTCCTCTAGGAAAGAAAGAGCAAAATGAGAATCAGAAAGAGAGTATTTCTGAAGTACATTTCCAGAAGCTAGTATGCTCAGGAGACTAGTAAGGGAATCGTGTATAGATAGAAGAGACATTTTGAATGAAAGTAGACTCTTGTTCCTGCCCCAACCCCTCCCTGGAGGGGAGAGTTAGTAGGTATCTTGGTGGTCTGATTTGTGGCAGTTCAGGATGTGTAGATCCCCTACCCCATCCCCAATCCTGATATGACACAAAATCAGTTCTGTATCCCCAAGAGTCAATGCCTCCCATGACACCCACAAAGAAAGTCATATCTCAAAGGTCTTAGTCTGGAATGAGGGGTATCCTAATGAGGGATTTTGTGGATAGAGAATTGAGGAACAGATGAAATGGGGCATTCTTTAGCCATGGCTACCTGGGCATGATGTCACTCCCTCTCCCTTGACACTATAGTGAGTATTCCAGAAAACTGACATAATCCTTTTGGAGACACAGGTGTGGATGAAGAGTGCCTGAGCTTAATCTCCTGACATCAGCAGGAGTGGGACGCAATTGTGAAGTTAAAGAATGGTGTACACAATGGTGAGCTGTGAATTTAGATGGTATCTATCCCTCTCCACAGGAGAAGTACAAAGAATGTATCTTATTTCTTTTCAATTATAGCCGCCCCTTCCTTTGATTGATTCTGTGGATCATATACCCCCAGTGTGTCAAAAGCCAGGAGATGTTGGCAGATTATTGAGTGGGTGTAGGTGAGGGACTGTGAGGTTGAGTCCAAGGTCACTGAATGTCAAACTGAATGTCAAACTCTGGTCTAACTCCCTAGAGAAAAAGCACCTCTGAGGGCCAGCCTGGCTCCATTCTTCACATGCCCCTTCCCTCTGCTCTCAGAGTGACACGGACTCCACATAAACTTGGAAAAAAGATATGTGCCCTTGTTACCTCAGACCTCTGTGCCACATAGTCATCTTAACCCACCTCTGGAATCTGGAAAGAAGATTATCTTTGCTCCTGGAATCCAGGTCACTCCTTTGGCTTATTACCAAAGTTTGATTTCAGTCCAAGATGGACTTGGTGCCTACAGTGTGAGGTACACTAAATGTGATTAGATATGCAGAAACCAACTGAAAGCTGGAGCAGGTCCTGACACCAGCACTGGCCTGACATGACACCTCCCTTACTTCTCTGAGCTCTGAAATTCCTTGGTTGTCTCTTCTCTTCAATGTTTACAGTTATAATAGTCTCTGACACATTTTTTTTTTCTTTTCCTAACTAGGGGCTGTCCCTTGTATATGACTGGTGCTTTCCACTCACAATAATAACAGTGTTTCCCAGGACAACAGCTAAAGCACTGTCTCCACATTGGCTCCAGGGTTTGAGACCTGCCTTTATGGACACCCTAATGCCTTTCTTTAATGATTGCCTTTCCAGAACCTCAGGCTCTGAGGTTCTCCCTCCCCCTCCCCACACTCCTTATCCTCTTATTTATTTTCTAAGGAATAGATTTGCAATATGTTTTCCATGTAAGCCTCAAACTCTTAGGCTCAAGCAACCCACTATTTCAGCTGAGTTTTCTCAGGTCATCTCCTGCTCCTGCTGTCATCCCCTCACTCCCTCAGGGTTTTCTTATACCTGTATCAGTGGCATCTGCAGTGACGAAAAGACTTTGACCTCACTCCAAACTGCACTCCACACCTCCACCCTCATGAAGAACTACTGTTGTTCTGATTACAAATGCCACATACACTTATATGAAAGGTTCGGTGTAATTGAAAGCTTCTCCTAGGGAGGTCGAACACTTACCATCTAGAAAGCAGGGCCGCAAGGGTTTGGGACACACTCTAGCAGGTTTTCTGCATAGAAATGTGAGATGTTCCTTCTTCAGATTTAGGCCTAGTGACACTTAAGCTTGAGAAATTAATTCATTTTTTTGTTCTGTGCATTCAACTCAAGCTGGGCAGAAGAGTCAGTTCCTAATAAGGTACAGGAGCAAGCTAGCTCAAGATTAATGTCTTCTACCTGCCTTTTAGTAGTTTTTGCTTTCTCTCCCTCTCTTCCACTGTCTTCAATTCCTGAAGTGTTCTATTGGCCCATCAAGCTACATAGAAAGCTATATGGGAGTGAGACACCAGCTCAGCCATGCCTCCAGACAGTGGGAAATGGAAGCTTAGTAGCAGTATGGTAATAGTAGTAACACACAGAGGTATTGAGGATAACACAGAGGTCATGGAGGAGAGGGCCTGGAGAATATAGCTTCAAGAAGAGGCAGGAGGCCTGTTCATCTTTGGGAAATGACAGGGTCTTGGCAACCCCTCTGCAATCATCACCTTATGCTGGATTCGGACTGAACCAGTAACAGCCCTGGAATGGAGAGTGAAGCATCAGCTGGAAAGCCACCAGAAATCCTCATGTGTTCTCTGGTCTTGCTGAACTTGATCATATCAACGTTCTGGGAATATCCTTGAGTACTGGGTTTCACATGTATGTGTAGACTGATAGAGGGTGGGCAGGGATGTAGGCATCTTTCTTATTTATCTTATTATTCAAGGGTGTAACTCTGGTCAGACGTTCAGGCTCCTTCTACTCACTGTTCAGACTTCATCAAACTGGTGAACTATACAGACAACACTGAATAACAGTACTATCAAGAGCCATGGGTCCAGATCAAGGTTACCATTGTAAAACCATCTGGAATTTGTGGAATACCACGCCACCTGGGGAAGAAAGGATACACTCTCCACCCTTCTTTTTCTTGTCTGCCGTGGATGATAGGTCAAATCTAGAATTTCCTGAATTTCATAAACTGTTCAGTCACCACAAATCTTTTGAGTCTCCTGTAGCAACCCCTGAGTATCATGATGTTTGACTTGTAGTGTGGAGACATTTTTAAATTTTAATTTTTATTAATTACAATTTATTCACTTTGTGTCCCCCTGTAGCTCCCTCCTTTTTTCCCTCCCAATCTCACCCTCCCCACACCTTCTCCACCCTTGCCCCTCCCCAGTCCACTGATAGGGGAGGTCTTCCACCCCTTCCTTCTGATCCTAGTCAATTAGGTCTCATCAGGAGTGGCGGCAGTGTCTTCTTCTGTGGCCTGGTAAGGCTGCTTCCCCCTCAGAGAGAGGTGATCAAAGAAAAGGCCAATCAGTTCATGTCAGAGACAGTCCCTGTTCCCATTACTATGGAACCCACTTGGACACTGAGATGCCATGGGCTGCATCTGTGCAGGGTTCTAAGTTATCTCCATGCATGGTCCTTGGTTGGAATATCAGTCTCAGAAAAGACCCCTGGGCACAAATATTTTGGTTCTGTTGGTCTCCTTGTGGAGCTCCTGTCCCTCCAGGTCTTTCTATCTCCCCCTTCTTTCATAAGATTCCCTGCACTCTGCCCAAAGTTTGGCTATGAGTCTTAGCATCTGCTTCGATACCCTGCTGGGTGGAGTCTTTCAGAGTCTCTTTGTGATTTGGCTTCTGTCCTGTTCCCTGTATTCTCTCTCTTCCGATGTCTATCCCATTTGCCTTTCTGAATGAGGATTGAGAATCTTACCCAGGGTCTTCCTTATTGCTTAACTTCTTTAGGTGTACAGATTTTAGTGTGTTTGTCCTATACTATATATCTAATATCCACCTATAAGTGAGTATATACTGTGTGTGTCTTTCTGCTTCTGGGATACCTCACTCAGGATGATCTTTTTCAATTCCTACCATTTGCATGTACATCTCAAGATGTTAACAGCAACAAATCAAGTAATTCAAATAAAAAAATGGGGTACAGATCTAAACAGAGAATTCTCAATAGAGGAATATCAAATGGCAGAGAAACAAACAAATGCTCAATGTCCTTAGTTACCAGGAAAATGCAAATTACCATCACCCTAAGATTCCATCTTACACTCATCAGAATGGCTAAGATCAAAAACTTGAGTGACAACACATGCTAGAGAGGATGTGGAAAGTGGGGAACCCTTCTCTATTGCTGGTGGGAATGTAAACTTGTACAACCATGTTGGAAATCAATCTGGTGCTTTCTCAGTAAATTAGGAATAGTGCTGCCTTGCTATACCATTCTAGGTATATATCCAAAATATGCTCAAGCATACAACAAGGACATTTCTCAATCATGTGTGTAGAGGCTTTATTTGTAATAACGAGAATCTGGACACAACCCATATGTTCCTCAACTGAGGACTGGATACAGAAATTGTACATTTACACAATGGAATGATAATCAGCAATTAAAAACAAGGAAATCATGAACCCTGGATTTGTTGAACATATTTGCATTCTTTAAGTAAAGAAAAAGTTCAGCCTCTATCCCCAACCTTTCTGCATTTATCCCTGTGTCCTCTTACATGTGAAGGCTGAGATGAGCAGTCAGGTACAAGGAAGGCTGAGGTCGTAGAAAGAGGCTGAGTGAGCAAGTTCAGGAAGTATCTAACAGAACTTCCCTTGACAGTCTGGCCAGCAGTCTACAGAACAGCTTTCTGTAGACTCAATGAACAGCGTCAGATGTCTCCTGAGTGTGGCAAGTGCTGCTTGCCTTGCTGATGCTTTAGAACAATAACAACAATAACAGCATCAACCACCAACAAACCCTAAAGCAAAAACAAACAAACAAACCAACAAGCATAGAAAAGAGGGTAGAAGTTTTCATGTGCTTCTGACCATTTCTTCCATCATAGAATTCACCTGGAAATTGCCACTGACATGAATTTGGGCACAGTGCCTTCAACTCCTATATCCCTTGCCTACCTCTGCTCCAGCTAAGTGGCAGTGACACTGTTGCTTGAGGTGAACATTGGTGTAGGAGTGGCTCTAGGTTAGAAGTTAGCATCTGTTTTCATGATAGGAGTGCCTGGGAACTGGATAGAACAATTGTGAAAATAAATGGGTGGAGGAGAACAACATATAGCCTCCTGGTCAGTTTCCCAACCATGGTGCCTTTAGGGCATCTAGCTTTGGAGAGTTGTTCTTGAACCTTCACAAATGACATTCTGGCCTTTCACACAGCATGTGCTCTTAGTATTCATCAGAATCCTACAATACCTTGAAATAGACATGGGTGGGGTGCTGTGGATAAAGTTCAGAGGGCAGTGGTGACTCAATGGTATTAGGACCTACTGTTCTTATCCATTATGGGAAATAAGATGGAATAGTCAAGCAGTTACATCCCTGAGTTTGTGAGCCAGGTCCATGACTGCCACAGACAAGAATGCCACAGAGTGGAGCAGAGCTCTTTTTCACATTTAGTGTATTTACATCTGACAAATCAAGTGACCTGGGGCTCTGGGACACTGGCTCTACTCAAGCTTGCTGTTGCTGGGTGAACTTAAACTTTGCGACAGGTCATCAGAGTTAGGACTGTTTCTGCCTCTTTTTCAAGGTGGAGAACCCATGAAGACTTATATGTGTGCACTCAAACTTTAGCCTGGCATGAGGCAGTCTGTGCTGGTGTCAAATAAGTGTCTGGCTGAGTGTGAGTGTAACTGTACTTGCAAATTGGTATGACAGTTGTATGGCATCCTACAATTTCTGTGTTTAACATCAACAGCCCTTCTTTTTCTCTGTTTGCTAAGCCTGAAGTATTTTTCTGAGGAGGCCACTCAGTTCCACTCTGGTCCACTTGAGCTCCAAAGGAATACCAGGGTCTTGATGACTCTCTCTCTGTGTGTTTCTGTGTGTTATGCTGTTTTTGTTTTAATATGATCCATTTCTTTCTGTTTTCTGCTTTTTGAACCTCTTTCAACTGTACCAAGAACTAGGACAACTATTATAATATCGATCATAGAACAAGAATGTGATGAATACCTGGGTAATGAAGGAACAATGAAGTGCATTTTATGTGTAGAGGTATAAAAGCATGTAGCTTCAGTGGAAACATCTTAGAGTCCATAAGATGATGTTCTTGTGAGATGGACTTTGGAAGAGGGAGAAAACAGGGAACAGGACAGGAGCCAAATTACAGAGAGACTCTGAAAGATTCTACCCAGCAGGGTATCAAAACATATGCTGAGACTCATAGCCAAACTTTGGACAGAGTGCAGGGAATCTTATGAAAGAATGAGGAACAGGGACTGTCTCTGACATGAACTCATGGGCTGGCTCATTGATCACCTCCACCTGAGGGGGGAGCAGCCTTACCAGTCTACAGAGGAAGACAAAGAAGCCAGTCCTGATGAGACCTGATAGACTAAGGTCAGATGGAAGGGGAGGAGGACTTCCCCTATCATTGGACTGGAGGAGGGGCATAGGAGAAGAAGAAGGAGGGAGGGTGGGATTGGGAAGGGATGGAGAGGGGGCTCCAGCTGGGATACAAAGTGAATAAACTATAATTAATAAAAGTAAAATTAAAAATTAAAAAAGTTGTTCTTGGCCATTGCTTAGTCTTCAGATTGACTCATTGTCCCTATCTATCTGTCATCCATATATATATATATGGATGTATGATCTATCGATCTATGTATGTATCTATGTATGTATGTATTTATGTATCTATCTCTCATTTAATGATCTCTCTATGTACCTATTTTTCTATTTATCTATGTATTTATATATGTATGTATGTATGCATGCATGCATCCATCATCTATCTATGTATGCATGCATGCATGCATCTGTCTGTCTGTCTGTCTGTCTCTAATGAGAGACCTAACTTAAAACATAAATTCTGGGTTAGGGAGTGCAGGAGGACAGAGTACTTGCAGAGAGAAGAGAAACTGGGCCAGGGGTATCTCTAAGACAGGCTGGAAATCTACAAGGGGGTAGGCTTTTGGGATAATGTGGAGGTGACCCACATTATCACCTACTAGTGGTGACATAAAGACTGAAGAGGCCACCCTCTAACCAAGGATTCTTAGTAGGGGGAGGGAAACACCAACCCACCAACAAAAACTTAGACCCCAAATTTACCCTGCCTACAAGATGGGCAGGGATAAAGATAGAGCAGAGATTGAGGGAATGTCCAACCAATGCCTGGCCACACCGTGGAAGAGAGCCAACCCCTGACACTATTAACAACACTGCTATGCTTGCAGATGGGAGCCTAGCATGATCGAATCAGATGCTGAAACTCACAGCCGAATATTGGGTGAAGTGTAGGGAGTCTTGTGGAAAGTGAGGGGAAAGGTAGAAGGGTCCTTATGGGGGCAGGAACTCCATAAGAAGACCAACATATCGAAGTAACCTGGGCCCAGAGGGGATTGCGGAGACTGAAACATGTACAGACTGGACCCAGGGCCCCTACTCATATGTACCTGATGGACAGCTTGGTCTTCATCTGGGTTCCCTAACAAGAGTTGTCTCTGACATGGACTCTCTTGCATGCTTTTTAACCACTACCCTCTGGAGGTGTTGCCTTGCCAGGCCACCTTGGTAGAGGATGCACTTAGTCCTGGTACTTGATGTACTCAATCCTGTTACTGACCTGTTGTGCTAGGAGGTACAGTTGGGGGGTGGACTCCCCTTTTCTGATGGGTAGGGGAGAAAGATACAGGGAAGAGGGAAGAAAAGTGGGATCTGGAGGAGAGGAAGGAAGGGGGCTACGTTTGGGATGTAAAGTGAACAAACAGACAAACAAACATGAATTACATATAAAACCTCCCCCCCCCCCAGTCTAATGGATCAAGCCCAGATCATGTAACTACCTCTGGACTAGCAACAAATTGGACACTATCAAAAACTGGTGCCACGATCCCACTTCGAGCAACTATTGGCATGAAAGCCTGTGTTGACTGAGGGTGCTTTGAGATTGGAGGAGAGGAAAGGAGATGGTAGTTAGGCAGGTCTACTTTTACTGTGGGCATATCTGTGTGATCTCTGCTGGGCAGTGTGGGTGGCTCCTCTCCTTGGCCTCAAGAATGCTGTTTCGCACTTACTTTTGAGAGGACATCCAATTCACAGAGACATTTTGTTCTCTTGCTTTGAGTCCAGGAACAGCACAGTCTCTACAAAATTCATGCCTTTGTATACCCACTGACAGGCTAAGGAGTTTAATTGTCATGCCTCTGAATGTTCCCTTTCATTCCATGGGTTAAGGCAGGCTGTGTGTGAGTCACTGACATATGTTTCATTTGTGTGTTGGCCTTCTCCTTTATGGTGGTGTAGAGGTACTGTGTGGCTTTATTTTATCCATGAGAAAGAGTTGTGTGGGCCAGGGATATTGTAACCTCAAGGCCTGATATTGCAGATCTGTTGGAAGATCATCAGAAATGATGCTGATATCTTCTGGGTAGCAGAAGAACGAGCTTCTCAAGAAAACTGTGGAGATGAAATGCCTAGACCTGAAACCTACACCCTCTTTCACTAGTGATGTGAACTTTGCAGAGTTCCCTTTGTTGCTGTTATGGAATTAAAAGAGAAGAGTGTAGTACAATACATGAAATTTCTTCTGTCATTTGAAGTGTACAGTCTAGCGGGTATGAGTTTCATCCACAGTGTTGTACAACCTTTACCACGTTTTTCAGAAAGTGTTCATCATCCCAAATAGAAACTCCATAATAATTTCTCATTCTTTCCTTTCCCAAGTCCCTGGTAATCTCTAATTTATTTCTTGTCTTTAAGAATTTGCCTATAAGTTTCAAGATCTATCACATGAAAAAAGAATAGGTAAAGGAACAATTTGTTTGTAATTGCTATATGCATAAAATATCCTGGAGCCTAAAAAGAAGTTGATATGGGTTTGGGTTTGTATCTCAGTGGTGGAGCAGCTGCCTTGCATGCCTAAGGCCCTACATTTGATCCCCAAAACTAAAGAAAGGAAAAAAAAACCCAAGATAATATTCTATTCCTGAAGGAAGGGTAGAGACACCAAATGGACAGAGACCAGAGATGGGATAAAGTTACTTCAGGACGTTAACTGGTGTGTGTGTGTGTGTGTGTGTGTGTGTGTGTGTGTGTGTGTGTGTG
>NW_026585644.1:28867810-28886830 GCF_907164565.1 Psammomys obesus
TGTGTGTGTGTGTGTGTGTGTGTGTGTGTGTGTGTGTGTGTGTGTGTATGTATGTGTGTGTGGGGAGTGGTATGTCATATACTTGTGTGCACTTATGTGTATGTGGGGTGGTTGCCTGCTGTTTTCCTCTGTTGCTCTCTGCCTTATGCCCTTGAGGCAGGGTCTCTCACTGATCTTAAAGCTCAGCATCTTGGCTAGTTTGGCTGGCCAGTGATCCCCCAGGAAAGGCCCTGTCTCATCTCCCAATTCTGAGGTTACTATCACAGAAGACCATGTCTGGCTTTTTATGTGGGTACTGAGGATTCAAACTCAGGTTCTTATGCCTCACCAATTCAGCCAGCTCCCCAGTTGGCTATTAACTTTTATACGTTTGAATTCTGGGTCATGTGAATAAATACTACAGTAGCAAAAAGGAATTTTCCCATTCTAGGTATTTCACATGAGTGGAATCACATGGTATTTATCTGTTGATGCTGACTTATTGCCTTGGGTGGCTGATTCACATTTCCATTGTATGTAAATTTTACATTTGGTTTATTTGTTTATCTACTGTTGAGTAGGTTTCTATATTTTGACTACTGCAAGTCGAATGGCAACAATCTCTGGCATGCAAGAGGCTTTGAGCAAGTTTCTTCATTTCTCCATTCTTGATTTTTGCCAAAGGCTTAACATGAGAACTATATGAAGCAATAGAAAATAAGCATTTAGTGACAAGTGGAGGCATAGGACAGATCCAAAAGATGTTGTCTATTACTGAGAGCCACATGAGTCATCAAGGGAGAGGATTTGTTTTCCTCTAATTTTTCAACACACCTGCTGATAAAATAGAAACACCTCTTTTTCTGCCTTCTCTATACTAACAGTTTTCATAGATACAATAACATTTTCCCCCTTCCTCTCTCTTCTCTTGACTTCTTTCCTTTTTTGTTTAAAATAAAGTTAGGTCACATGTTGGATTTTCCTTTTCCTGTGATTGGTGTCCTAAGGTAGGATAGAAGAGAGGCACCCCAGGGAGAAGGAGAGCCCTGTAAGTGTGCGAAGGGAACATGGGATTGGGTGGTATAGTCGATGGTGGGCACATGAATATGAATCTGTTCGTGCAGTGGAGCTGGCATGCTTATGGGATGGACATGATGGTGGACATGATGGTGATGGTGGTTATGGAAAAGAGTATACATGGCATTTACTTAATTATTAGAGTCACATGCCTTAGGGACATTTTCTCCTTCATTCAGAAAATGTATGGGCTAGGACATAGTATTGATATTTGTCAGACAAGGAAAGTGAGACCAAGAGACTCTGTATTAACCAATTCTGTAGTGACTTTAACTGCAAATACCAGGAACATGGTAATTTTTCTACAGCCAGTATCCAAGAGTTAGTTACAATGTGGGGTCTGGCACCTATCAGTGCTATTACATGAAAACCCACTGACCTTTAATGCCCTGTTTATAGAATTTTTGTGGGTTTGTGATATAATACTTTGGTCTCTGAAGCCGATGGTCCTCTGGGTTTTGTGGATCTTCCAAATATTGATCAGAGCATTTCACCAAACACTATGAGGTTAGAGCCACATCTGCCAGTGCTGCTGCCCACACTTCCAAAGCTCACAGCGTCAGACAGAAATTTTCCAGATTTTAGTTTTTCAATTAAAAATACATGCCATCTATTCTCTAATCAATACTGAAGTCACTACAGCAAAAGATAACTGGTATCTTGGTATCGTCAAGAAAAATCAGTCTTTTAAAGGGATTTGGGAACACCAAGTCTCCATAAACTATCCTTGGGAACCAATGAGACAGAAATGAGGGCAAACTCTGATGTCCTGGCTTTGGCTGCTCAGGTGAAAGAAACTCAATGCCAGAAGCATATATTTTGAAAATGTACACCCTAATTAATTTTGGATAGGTAATTAATTTTGAATAGGTAAAGGAACAATTTGTTTGTAATTGCTATATGCATAAAATATCCTGGAGCCTAAAAAGAAGTTGATGTGGGTTTGGGTTTGTATCTCAGTGGTGGAGCTTTTGTAGTGATGTCCATGACTCTGAAGGGAAAAGAAAAGTGAACCAGGCCCTTTTCCAGAGACTACCCTCTGAGAACCGATCTCAAACATGGTTTTGTTTAGTGGCGTATCTGCGCATCCCATTGAAGGGAAACACCACAGAGCTGGTCGAGTGGCTCAGGAAACAATTATAAACTCCCACATCAAAGCAGAGAGGCAGACAGATGTCCATCAGCACCACTGCCAGTGAGATCAGCTGATAGCTCACGGGTCAGTGGCAAGTGTCGCCTGTGGGATACGTGGGCCATGTGGCTGGGATAGAAGGATGGCAGCTGACTGAGCCTGGGAAGCCTGGAGGGGAGCTCAAGATCTCTTTTGATCAAAGTTGAACTAGACTCTACTTTCTCCAGCCACAGGAAGTTCTTGCCTCTGTTGCCATGAGAACCCAACGCAGGGGATTGTGGCCCCAGTCGCTACACACGCTGCAGTTCTCTGGAACTGTTGCTAGCTCTTTGTCATCCATTATCCTGTCAGGTTTTCCACCCAATTGTGAGAGTCAAGGAAGGCCAGCTGTGTTCTTATCTATTAGGAAATAGACACTCAAAGGAGAAAGACCTTTTCTGCAGGCTGCAGAATTAGTCTTTCTAGTAATTTGCCAGAGAACGCAGATGGCGGTGGGTGTGCGGCCAGACTTGAGACTTCTTCCAGGTCCCAGGTCTCAAAGGCTTTTCTTATTGTGCCTGGTATGTGCGCTCTCAGGCCTCTTAAGGTCATTATTTTTGGGGTGGGGGAAGGAGAGAGCAACCTGTTTCTGCTTCACACATGATGCCCAGAGATACACAGAGACTCCCCAAGGACCCTGGGGTCTCTCTAGCTCAGGATCCATCTTGCCATGTCTTTAAGGGGACCATGGAGACCAGGGACTACTCACTTCTGACTGGCAGACTTGAAAGAAAAGCTGCCTTCTCTTTGTGGGAGCATAGGGCTCACCTTGCTCTCCTGTTGGGATTTAGAATGGTGATGTAATTGCTCAGTGGTCCCCACCCTCATTCCGTAATCCAGATTAGGGTGAAGTGTCTCTACTTGCCTGGCACAGCCTTATCCTTCTGGAAGTTTTGGGGAAAGTCCTAACATCTAGAGATTTCCATGTTGTCACCTATCTCATTGTGTTTTATTAGGTGGTCTAAAAATAATGTGGTTCTGTATGGACTCCGGTAGGTAGTAGCAGTACCATTTTGTCCAGAGACTGTGCCTGTAAGGGGAAAGAGAATGGATTGGGAGCCACTCTGCAGGCAGCAGGCTGCCTGATCCAGTTTGCTGGGGCTCTGCTCTCTCACACCAGGCAGCCTGCCTTACCACCCAATCCGCTGAGCTCAGCCATTAAACTCTGTTTGAAGTTTTATTTCCCTCTATTCTTACTATCTCAGTGGGCAATCGCTCCCAGGACATTTTGTAACAAATAGCCTTTTCTGTTTTGGAGAACACAGACCCTTGGCTTGCAGCCGGCTAGTCGTCTTTGACAGTCTAGCCCTCCCGAACCTCATGCTTTTTCTCTTTCTGTTCTTTCAAATTGTTATGATTTACTTCTGAGGACCTCAGGTGTCTGGCCCCTGGCCTCAGCCACACTGGCATCAATACCTGTTTTCTGTTTTATTTTCCCAGCTTCTATCCCATTTTCTTCCACCACAGGAGCCCACTTATTCTTCAAAGTCTGAAATTCCGTATGCTATGTTTACAGTTTTGAGCTTCATAGAGTCCCATAGGCTTAGGCCTGAATTGGATTAGCCAGAAGATGCAGACCTTTGGCACAGCAGAGCGGGGACTTGTGCCTGGCTTGCTGGAGCTTGTGTGACCAGGGCAGTTCCTTGGGTCTTCCTGTGGAACACTTCCTAGATGCTCTGCCTGGCAGGTGGCAAGTGCCACTGATCCCATGCTGGCTGGAGCCTCTGCTCTGTTCTCTCCCACAAGCACCTGTTGTTACACTGACCCCTGCTTAGCCTTCCCTTTTTTTCAAACACAAATCCAAACACATCTCACGAATAGCTAAGCCATTGCCAAGCCCCTCACTGCTTATTACATTAAATGTCAGTACCTAGGAGCCTCTGTCCTATTGCTCCAAATTTTATCCCTGTTCTAAATCCCCTTCCTTGTGGTCCACCCACTCACTCCCACCTCTCCTTTGAATGGCTCTAGTGCTTTTGTGTCCACAGCCCTTTCTTCTTTTGCCTGGGGTGCCTTCTGGGCATCTAGTGGGCATGGATACAGGGGATCTCTTCTGTCAGCTTCCCTGACATCTAGTACTCAAGATGAGTGGCACTCTCCACTGGGCTGTCCGAATAGGTGAGACTGAGAGCCAAGCTAAGTAATTGGCTTTGAGAGAAAAGAGAAAAAGGAAGCCAACAAAGCTGGTGGGAAAGAGCTAGGAAATTTTGGATGCAGTGTGCTGTTCCGGAAGGCCGGCAAGTAAGCTTGTGTGTGGTGTGCACAGGTTGAACGATAGGGTGAAGGTGGCCAGAAATGAAATCAAAGAGCTAGGCAGGGGCACTGGGGTGGAGGTGTGGCCTGCCCTCTGGTGATGAGAACTCACAATTGAGTTCAGCACAAAGCAGCTTTGGCTGCTCCTAGTTGGGTCTCACCATGGGGGGCTGTTTCTCTCTGTGCCAACAATGCTGGAGCTTTTTTCCAGAACCCTCCTGTCATGTGAATTCCCATCTACATTAGAGGGATATTCTTTGTTTAGCTTCTGGAAACTGACCTCCCTGTTAATAGTTTTGCCTCAAGAGTCCTGGGACTTCTGGTTCAATGGTGGCTGCAGACAGATGAGCTCTGGATGAACTGCCGAGGCTCCCCCTCTGTTTTACTATTATCCTTGCCTAATCAGAACAGCCCCTGAGCTCAAGAAGTAGGCACCGAGACCCCCAAGGGCAAGAGGAAGGTCAACAGTGAGGCAGACAGCGCTGCCTTGGACTGTGTGCTTCAGATCGCCTTACAGCCCAGACTCAAAGCATAAGGAAGGAGGTGGCAGCCTGCAAGGAGAGAAGGACAGTACCCCAGAGGGAAGAGCTGATGCCAGGGGCCCCACAGAAGCCTGTGTTTTCATTACTAAGCAACTTTGGGAGCAGTGTGTTTGGAGGAAAGAGACGGTGGAGTAATAAGTCTGCAATAATGGGTGCCATGTGGAGGGGAGGCAGTGTTACCCAGTGCAGAAACCGAAAACATGGTTTATATTTTCAACAGTTGGGGAAAGAAATGAAAACTGAATATTTGCCGCACCTGTGAAAACACATTTGATCATGATGGCAAGTCGAGCATTCTTAATGCAGGATTCATATTTCATAACTCATGTTCAAACAAGAAAAATGATTATAATGTTAAGTATTTCCTGAGTTTATTTTGATGGATGACAGAATAAGTACTGTATCTTTCACTCATTAAAATACAGATTGGTGTAATTTAATAAATGAACTTAATACACAGATGTTCCAGGCTGTTTTAGCAGGGTGTATATTAATCAACTTCTTTATATATGATCCTCTTTTATATTTTTTAAAGAAACTCGCAGGAGCCAAGAATTTATTAGATTTGCATGCTCTAGGACGAGGATCAGATATCAGGTCCATGCAGGAGTGTATTAAGATGAAACGAAGCCAGTGTCTGCAGAGCCTGCAGAAGCCAGGCTCCCACTAGGGCTGTCCCTGGCCTCCTGGCTAGCTCTTAAGGGTCAGCTCTCAGAGCACCAGGTCTCAGGTCCCTGCTGAGTTTGCCTGATGCTCTACGTTCACTCAGAGGTGTTTCTGGAGTGGAAGATGGTGGGCTTGGGCACTTTGGTGGCAGAAACTGGTTCGTCGGCTGCTCTGTAGTATGTTAGAGGGACGTCTTCTCAAGTCCCCCCTCCCCCAAATTGTCAATTTATTGCCACTGTCCTTTCCCTCCATTTCTCTTAATTGCACATTTAGAGTGGATGTCTTGTTTTGTTTGAGCTTGTTTCCTATGTGGGAAGCTTGTCTTGCTAACTAGACCACAGATCGCTGAAAGCTGAGCCGCACCTTCTCCATCCCCCACAACCCATGCTCCATGGATTTGCTGGCCTGTACTTAATCCATGCACCAGAGAGACAAAAACAGCTTCCTTTAGTACCTGACTCTGAAAGGAGGAAAAAGCCCTTCTGGAGGGTGCAGGATGAGGGGGCAGTAGCAAGTGGATCCAGCAGTAACTTAGCTGCCTTGCCTATGTGTTGGCTCTCAGAAGGAGAGAGAAAGCACAAGAGTGGACACTTTGCCTTAGCCACCTTCTTTTCTTCTTTTATACTTCCTGTTGAAGAGAGCTATAAAGTCTATGTGAGGTTACCTCTGGCTGGCAGTGGTGGTGGGGAGGGCTGGAAGAGTGTCCCAGGCCAGGTTGACACATTTCTGCGAGCTGCTTTCTTCACACAGATAACTTGATCTCTCCTTCAGAGGACCTTACATGCTCCCTGTCCTTCCAGAATGTAGATCTACGCTGAGTGCACCCCCACTGGTCTCATCTATGCCAGCACTTCACTGCTTATTAAGGCCCTTTGCCTTCCTCCAACTCCACTCAGTGTAAGTTGGCTTATATGACATTTGTGACACAGCTGTGACCCAGAACGCAGGCACTAACATCTTCCCAGCTCCTCACAAGGATGAGTGCTCGCTGATGGTTACAGCCTGGGCTGACCCATTCCCCCTGCAGACCCTCTGCATCCCTTGATGGCTCATCAATCACACAGGCAGGTCCTGAGAGTGGGTAGTGGCTCTGTTGTCACATGCCTGTTTGCAATAAGCTCTGGCCAGAATCATTAATCATTCATCGGGGCTGTGGTTAGCGGCCCTCCGTCAAGGGCATGGTTTCAGGTTTTCCAGACTAAGTAGCTCTCCAGCGGGCATCCTCCTCAGCCCTTTCATGTCATTTGATGTTCGGCACACACCAAACTGGCCACCGCAGCGTAGCTTTGTTCTAAAAGGGTGCTCTGAATGCTGCCCTCAGGGCCAGTGGAAGAGAGGTCTGAGCTCCAGCCCCACATCTGCACCGGAGGGAGAGGGAACTTGAGGCCGAGTCACCTTGCTATTGAGTACTTCTTGAGTACTCGCTGCTCTGTCTTGCCATGAGCATCTGAGGAAAAGAGCCATGACAGTCAGTCATTGGCTCCTGTTTAGGGGCAGTGCTCCTCCTAAACAGGTGGGCAGCAAGACTGTACTTACTGGGATTAAGAGAACTGTAAGAGTCCCTTCAGTCTATAGTTTTGGTAGAGGAGTAAATGCATGGAGGCTGTGTTGCAGAGGAGAACATAGAACCACAGGAACAGAGGATGAGGGCACTGGCGGCACAGGGATGCTGTAGAGTCCAAAATAAATTTTGAACGCAGAATGAAGCCACCAGAAAATGACCCAGAAACAGGAGTAGCACTGAAAAATCATTTTTGCTTGAAGGAATCTGAGAAAAGCTCAGATTTGTATTTGGTCTGGGATGACTTTCCTGTAAATTATGGGCATGGTCATGGTAGGATGTTCTACAGAGAATGTTTAGACACCACATATCTTTGCAGTCTTCTCTGACGACTGCCACGTCCTGTACAACTCAGTCCTCCCTATAGACCCCACACTGGAGGGAGGTGGGCGCTTCTGATGTTGCTGTTACTATTTGCTTTGCAAAGGCAGAGGGTGAAAGCAGGAGAACTTCAGCCACTTCCTCTCTGTATAACCACCTCATTCTTTTCTATAAGAGAGAAAAATTATGAAAAGAATTTGAGTGGCAATAAATAGAATATGTGAAATGGAGTTTGGCACAGCAGAGCCTGGCACAGAATCCATGCTTAGGCAAAGTCTTTTCCTAACCTCATTCTGCCTTCCTCCCTGTTAGCCACTGACAGATACTTTCCCACCACGTGGAGAGTGCTCATTTGTTAGGCCCATGCTGTAGTCCTCTTAATATTGAGCATGCTAACTGGCACAAGGGGATACCTTCTGACTATGTGGTCCACTGTAAAGCTGCCTCCACAGCCCCATTTTACTCAGGAGAAAGAATGGAGCCCTCTGATTTGAGATGTGAGAATCCAATTTGTTTGTTTGCTTTTTCTTATGAATGTTCTGCTTCCTGAAGTTATACAAGTCTCCTATCCCCAGAGAAGGATTTGAATATAATATCCTCTTTCTGGAAGGAAAATTAGAGATAATTAGTGCAGGGGTTTCAAACTTTGTAAGGAAGTGGAACTGTCTTCCAAATGAAATCTTATATGGAGCCTTACACAACAATAACAGCCTGAGAATTCTTGTAGGAATAGATGCATATTTATCACTGATTAATAATAAATTAAAGAAATGCTGTTGACAAAAGTATTTTATAACCCCAAGACTGCAACAAATAAATAAAATTAATCACTCTAGCAAATGTGTATTTATAACCTAAAGATTCTTAATGTATTTTTTTATGATCTCAAGATTGTAGCAGATATGAAAAAAGGCAAGAAGGCCAGTTTGAGCAGCACAAAAATGTAGAACAGTTGGCATCATAGTGACCCTTGTCTTATTTCAGAATTCAGTTCATTTCTGTGTTTTATTTTGTATTCACTATCTAGTGAAAATTGTCAGTGTTGTGGTTTCCTTTGTGTCCCCTCAAATTTCATAAAGGTGGAGTGTTTGGGAGATAATTAGGTAAGGCCAAGAGGGTATGGCTACTCTCATGGAAGAGGCCTGAGATAGCATATATTCTCTGTCTGTCCACATGATGCCTTTGCCATGTTAGCTCCACCAGATGCCAAGCAGATGTTGGTGCCATGCTCTTGAACTTCAGAGTCTCCAAAAATCCAGAGTTGGATAAGCTTCTATCCTTTATGTTATCTGATCTGAGATAAGCTGTTACAGGAATGAAAAGTAGGCTCAGACACTAGTTCATAATCCTCTGTAGGTACAAGTGATTGTCTGGGGCATATTACTGTTTCACTGCCTTTTAACTAACAAGGCAACTGGCAGCAGGAGCTCCTGGATGAGACTAGACTAAAGTTAGTATTGGACACATAAATTGCTGGTTGGTCCAGTTTGAGGATAGTGTGATGGTAGTGTTAGTTGTCAACTCGATGAGGTCACCAGGGAGATGGGCCTCTAGGCAATCATCTTGATTAATTTTTTCACTGTGAAGATGAATTTATTTAATGTGTAGAAGAGGCTATAGGAAAGCAAAAGGTGGTGATATATTCCTCTTCATTCCTGTTCATCTCTTTGCACACAGGCAAAGAGACAAGTACAAAGGGGTTATTCCCTGGGGGGTAAGTGAGAGGGGTAGACAGCAACATTCTTTTGCTTTTCTTCTTTTTTGTGACTCACTGCTTCAGGCTCCTGCTTTCCTGCCATGATGGAGTGTACCTTGAATTGTCAGGTAAACTCAACCATTCCCTCCTTAAAATGCCTTTGTCAGTGTTTAAACAGCAACAGCAAACTTAGATGGCAACCCTATCTACTATACTTTTAAGCCACCATATTGTCAACGACTTAAAATACTTTCAGGGAGACAATGCCGAGCTCAGTAACATCTGATACACATGAAATAATTTCTTAGGTATACAGAGTTTGGAACACATGGTGTTAAACCACCGATTAAATCTAGCCATGTAGATCATATGTGAGAACACTGAAACCAAGGACATGTCAAAGCTATACTGAGAATGGATGGACTGGGTCAGAATTTAGGCTTTTTCAAGGTATGGCTTGTTCTTGGTGTGTCTCATTCCTATTTTCTTTTTCCTATTTTGCATTAGGAAAAAAGTAGTTCAGGGAATTTGTCTGTATTTTATTTTTAGTGGTACACACCCTAACTCCACAGTTTGGTTTATGTACCAAGTTTTTCATTCTAGCAAGGGACATGAAACAGACACACCAGTATTTCCAGTATAACCTGAAAATGTCCACCAGTGTCTTTCCAGCCCACCAAGAGAATTCTGTCTCATGATAAACAATAGGGGTGGATTTGGCCAGTGGGATTTATGTAGTCATGCTGACTCCATGTTTGTTCATCTGTGAGCAATGTAAAAAGGCAGAGCCGGTGATCTGTGTTAACTAAGCACCTTCATTATAAGAACTCAAGGGAAAGGGTGGGGATCAGAGTGTTTCTGCACACAGCTGTCTTAGGTCCTCGGGATGATATGTGCTGTTAGGAGGCTTTCGAATCATGTTGAGCGTATGGAAAAGTTTAAGGCTAAGATGATGGGTCACTTTCCAAGAGCTCAGGCTGAATTTTAAGAGCCATGTAGCATCCCTCTCCAACTCCCACTTTCCCAGCTGGCCTAACTTACTGTGCCTCCCATTGGCTGCCGAAGTAAATGCCCCTAGTTATGAGCTCAGATGATGGCACCTCTCCAGTGAGCCATCACCAAGGGTATGCCACACAAGGCATTCACAATTCTCATTAAAGATGAAGGATGACTGTGTAGCTAGTACTCTCTCATTTCCCTCCCTCCACCCCAAGAAGGCTCTTCATCCTAGTGGTTGCTCAGTCACAGCACTGGTCTGCAACCCCTGCTCCCCCCAGCCCTATTTGTCAGGGGCTTTGCACTTGACACCAGGTAGTATCTTAGGGGTGACCTCTCTTGTCTTAAAGCAGGTTGTTCTTATTTTAAGGAGAACAGAAGACTGGGCCCCACCCAGAATTCTCCAGTCCTGCGCACTTTCCCTCCCAGCACTCCTGAGAAGTTTTGAGCCTCCTCTCAGAGGAGAAGCCTGTTCTATCCATTCGGAGCACAGTGTACTGTGCAGATACCCCAGAAGAGAGAGCTCACAGTCTGTCAGTCACACAGAGCCCAGTGGTTCACAGCTCTTCCTTGAAAACAGGTGTTTCTCCAAGGCACAGAGACTGGACCTGCAGCGAAGAAACTCAGAGGAGAGGAGGGATTAAGAAGGGCTGCCTGACCTTGTGACCCTGCAAAGAGGAAGGTGAGAGGAGCCCCACTGCATAGATTATTTTGCAACAAGGCTGTTTGCTACCTTTTGGGACAAGGAAAGCCCTGCCTGACAGTCCCTGCTAAAGATGATGGATGACTCTCCAATTTGCAGGAGAGGTTTAAGAATCTCTTCATAAAACCTAGGGAATGGAGCTTTCCAAACGAGCCAATTTCAAACAGGATTTGACTCCTATCACTGAAAATCCTCGCACCTCCAAGAACACATTCATTATACAAAGTAGTGTTCTAATTGGGTCTCAGAGGCACTGAGACAAAAACAAGGAGATTATTTGCTCGCTCTTGGTGAATAAGGCGTTCCTGCCAAGCAAATGATCTTTGCTAGCCCAGGATGTGTGGTGTTTAACTCCTCGTAGACGTAAGGGTCTGCAGAGGAGGAGGGAGAGGGGCATACAAGCTCTTGGGTGCTACATGTGGCCCCGAGTGGAGCTGGTCCACCATGGTTAAAGTTACACTACTGAATGGTGTAGTGTAACCATGCTGAAAATCGCCATCTTTTGGGACCAGCGTGTGCAGCACTGCAGCTGCTCCTGAGCACAGCTGTGGATGACGAGCCCGTCCCCCACCCTGCTGCAATTTCCATGGCCTATTGCCACCATCTTCCCCTTATGGCCGTGTCTCTTGGGCACAGCCGAGTGGCTCCCCCTTTACAAGATGCTGAGGTTTCTCTCTGAGGACTGTGCACACGAAGAGAGAAACCCAAGCCTGACTGCACAAACAGGTCCAAGTGTTTGAGAATAAGTCTTCCCCCACTTTCTTTTTTTAGAAAGTTCTTTATTTGGGAGCCTTGGTTGACCTTTATGTGTGAGGGGGTGGAACTGTCCCCAGGAAATCTAAAATAAATAAATAAATAAGCTCAGAGGAAGCTGTTGACAAAGTTCCAGAGAACTGAAGTTTTGTTTGTATTGTGCAGGCAGAGAGTAACAGATGGCTTTCCACATACTTCAGACAGATGAGCATAATCTTGAAAATTTTTTTATTACATTATCTGTTGTGTGTGTGTGTGTGTGTGTGTGTGTGTGTGTGTGCGCACATGCCCCAGTGTGCAGGTCGAGGCCAGAGCAGAGGACATCTTGTGGGAGTCTGTTCTCTCTTTCCACGACGTGAGTCCTGGGATTGAACTCAGGTCATTGTGCAAGGCAGAGGGTGTGCCTTCACCCACTGAGCAACCTTAATAGCCCAAGGTGAGTATAACTTTGAAAAGATCGATTTCTCAGTTTTTGGAGGGCATTTTTCACTGGCAGTGCTATAAAACCAGGCTACAGTGTTTTATGAAATTACATTGTGGTCCTGATTTTATGGTAGTGTGTATGTGTGTGTGTTCAGATGCATGAGAATATGTGTGTGCATTGTAGAATCTTTGTTATTGTTCATCAGGCGCTATCTGCCTTGTGTTTCTTGAGACAAGGTCTTTCACTAATTCGGAACTCACTAAGTAAGCTAGGTTGGCTGACCAGTGATTGCCAGGGATCTGTCTGGCTCTGTCTTCCCAGTGCTGGGATTACAAGTGTGTATCATTTTGCCTGACTTATTTTATGTGGGTTCTGAGGATCACACTTAGGTCCTCGTGCTTGCAAGACAAGCACTTTAATGACTTAGCTGTCACCCCAGGTTTTTGGATGGCAGTTTTAAAGAAATGATAAAGAAAAGTCACCTGCAACAGGAGTTCTATGTATGGAGGAAAGCCATGTAGGGTCTTGTGCATAGTTCTCTCATTCTTAAATTGAGACCATGAAAAATCCCTAATTACACCTTTAAGTGAAAACTAAAGAGGGCACCAGGAAAAGTGCAATACTCTGTAGGCAAACAGACCACGATCACTCATCAGCTGGCACATGGCAAGGCAGACTTAGAAGGAGTGCAAGGGGGACAGGCTAGACAGGAGGAATGAGAGTGTGAGCACAGGAGGATTTGAGTTAATGCCTGAACAAAAGACATATACAGTCTCCAAGTGCAGACTTGAACGTCAGGCCGTAAAGTTATTCCAGCTTTAGGACTTTGGTCCAACAGGAATGACAAGCAGCTGCTGAAAATGTCCCCCTATCTTCATCTTTTTATCAGAGGTCTTTGAATATGTGACCACATGCTGTCATACATTCAAAGGCAATGTGGCAAAGCTCTAAGAGGTTGGTTTCAGCCTTCATATTCCTAAAGTTCTTACTTTCCAGTTCTTCCTGTGGGACCAGAGAAAGGATGAACATTCACAAGTTTTACAGCAAAAGGAGGCTCAGCTTCATAGGCAATAGGAGCCAGGACAGCTGGGGTATGTTTTACAGGTGGATGAGATCATGATAGCTGATGAACCTTTGTGAGGTCTGAGCTCAGCATCCTTGGGATTCCTAGTCCCTGGTGTTAAACTGGTTTGGCCCTGACTCAGGACCACCTAAGCAGAGTCTGTGCTGACATGGGGCCACATGGAACTTTGAGGTCCTGAAATCATTGGGTTGGGTGTTTGGCTAATGGTGGGGCTCAATATCAACTGGTTGCTTTTTTCTTCCTTCCACTTCCAGAAGAATTTAGGACACTCTGGTCAACCCCCTGGCAGAGGTCAGAGACGGAGCTCTCCAAGGTGCTGATGTCCTAGGCCAACTCCCCCAGAGGGTACAATACACTGCTAAGCTCACCTAGGCTACCTGGGGAATTTTTTATCCACCCCTCTCCCTATTCTGTGAATATAATGACCATAAGAGGTGCTTTAGAATGTGAAGGAGAGAGATAGAGATAAAGAGAAAGATAGATCGATAGACAGACAAATGATAGATATCATTTACCTTTGACTTTTAAGTTAATGGCCCCAGGGAATCAGAGAGATGGTGATATTATTTTTATCAGGATAATTATCAGGTGTAGGGGATTTAGCTTACATATGTATAGTGTGAGGTGCCCGGATACTTCTAGACTTAGAGCTAAGATGGTAGCCAGAAAGCACCATCCTAGCACCTCCACTACCCTACAGCAATGGTTAAGCTCACACCTCACATTGATATGCTGGGCATTGACAGTCAGGTCCTTATTTGTGTCCAGTGTTTTAGTTTGGCTTCTATTTCCATGACAAACAAGTTTGGGTAGAAAAGGTTTTACATAGACACAATTACAGCTCACAGTCCATCATTTTGTACAATTCAAGGCAGGAGCTCAAACAGCTAGTCACACCACACCTGAAGTCGGAAATAAAGAGAGAAAAGACATCTCAGCAGCATGCTTGTTTGCTTTTGCTCAGCTAGCTTTCTTCACTCTCACACATTTCAGGGTCCAGCACATGAAATGGTGCCATCCATATTCAGGAAAAGTCTTTCTACACCAATTAACGATCAAGACAACCCCCATAGATATGCATATAAGCCAAGCTGATCTTGGTAATTCTTAATTTGTGACTCTCTCCACAAGGGATTCTAGATTGTGTCAAGTGACTGTTTAAGCATATCAGTACACACAGTAGGTGTACTTACCTATCACTCAACTCTTGACCTCTGATTTCATTTTTCTTTTTACTGCCCTCTGGCCACAGATACCTTTCTCTTCTAAGCTGCAAAGCTTGTTTCTTGCTCAGGGCCTTTTCAGATGTATTTGGTCTGCCAGAAAACTTCCTACTGTTGACGATGTTCCCATTATTCATGTGCTTGCTCACATGCAATCTTTTCAATTCATGCATCTTCCCTGATGTATGTATGTAGTAGTCATTGTTGGTCTCTTCCCATCACATCATCCACATTTTACTTTCTTGTTGGCATTTATTATTACTGAAAATTTGCATTCTGCCATTGAGTACTTTTTGCCTTTGAGCTTCATCAAGTGCTCTGAGGGTAAGAGTCTCATATGTCTTACTCATTTCACTTTCTTGAACAATCCTTTATACAAATAATGAATAAAGAAGATGCAGTGTGAGAAGTAGAAAAGTATAAGGTTTAGTTCAGCAAATATTTACTGAGCACGTATTCTGTGCCATGAGTAAAATCCATAACAGAAACATCAATCAATAAAGGGCATCTCTAGAATCTTGGAATATGTAGTATAAGAAAGGTAAGAAACATATGAATATATACTTTTAGTAGGAGAGGTTTATGGGAGAAATAAATACCAGAAGCCATGAGACTTCAGGGGAGAGGGGTTCCATACAATCTGGAGAAGATGCCATGTAATCAAGAATCAAATCAAGAAAATTGTTCATTTCATTTACATTTTTCAATTTTGTGAAATACAGGCTTTTGAAGTAGGACTTATTGGTTCTTTGGATTTCCTCAGTGTCTGTTCTTATGTCCCCCTTTCCTTTTTTAATAATTTAAAATTTATTTTTATAATTTATTCACTTTACATCTTGATTGTAGCCCCCTCGCTCCTCTCCTCCTGGTCCCACCTTCACTCTTTCCCCTTCTTCCTCCCCTGTTCCTCAGAAAGGGGGACCCTTACCATCTGATCCCAGTGTATCACGTTCCATTAGGACTGCCTAAATCATCTTCCTCTGTGGCCTGGCAAGCTACCACACCCACAACCAGGAGAAAGTGATCAAAGAGCAGACAACAGAGTCCATGTCAGAGACAGTACCTGCTCCTCTTACTAAGGAACACACAAGGAGACTGAGCTGACTACAGGCTACATCTGAGCAGGGGGCCTATGTCCTGTCCATGCATGGTTCTTGGTTGGTGTATCAGTTTCTGCAAGAACACCCCCCCTGGACCGGATTTGTTAGTTCTGTTGGTCTTCTTATGGAGCTCCTGTCCCCTCTGAGTCCTTCTATTCCTCTACTCTTTCCTACGATTCCCTGAACTATGCCCCAAGTTTGGTTGTGGATCTTAGCATCTGCCTTGATCCCCTGTGTGTGGAGTCTCTCAGAGGACATTTATGGTAGGCTCCCATCCTGTTCATTCTCACTGCTTCCGGTGTCTATTTTATTTGCCCTTCTAAATGAGAATTAAGCATCCTTCAAAGGATCCTCCTTGTTATTTAGCTTCTTTAGGTCTGTGGAGAGTGGCATGGTTATCCTGTATTATATGGCTAATATCCACTTGTGAGTGAGTATATATCACTTATAAGTAAGTGTCTTTCTGGTTCTGTGTTACTTCACTCATGATGATCTTATCTAGTTGCATCCATTTGCCTGAAAATTTCATGATTTCCTTGTTTGTTGTGGATTATTAATTTATTATTAAATATTAATATTTAATAACATTAAATATTAATTACATATTAATTATAATTAATATATAAGTAAATATATTAATTATAATATTAATATTATATGATTATAATTATAATTGTTAATATTATTAATATTTAATATTGATTTATCTTTTAGTTAAACAGTGGTTATTCCTAAACCAGCTGTATACCCAAATCACCCCACAGAGACTAGGATGTATTTAGTTAACCTAGAGCACAATGCTGGGCAATGATTACTCCGTCCTAAACCTCAAAGTCTGAATAGCTTCCTCCCATTCAGATTTCCCACATTATACTTGCTTTTTAGTCATATCTTAGGTCTGGTTGGTTCATGTGTCCTGGTGTTTCCAGGTCCTTTCCTCTCTAATCTCCCTTGCTCCAGCCTCCTCCCACTCAGTTCTTTCTTCTTCCTTCTGGACCAGGTTGTCCCACCCTATTCTCTTCATTGCTTAGCATTGGCTGGTGTTTTATTGACAATATAGAGAACAAATGGTGGCGTGTTTACATAAACTTGAGAGAGGTGATGCTTGGAACTAAGCATCACAATGCAAAGTGATTGAAATCAGATAGTGGGGTAGAGAAATCAGCATTTGAATAAGGGTAAATTATATACATTTCACAAGAACATTATACCAACATTAGTTTTTGATAGCTGAGTAGTATTCCATTGTGTAAATGTACCATAATTTCTTTTCTCATTCTTCAGTTGAGGGACATCTAGGTTGTTTCCAACTGGCTATGATTCTGGCTATTATGAATAAAGCTACTATGAACATAGTTGAGCAAATGTCCCTGTTGTATGGGTAGTATCTTTCTGGGTGTATTCCTAGGAGTGGTATAGCTGAGTCTTGAGGTAGCACTATTCCTAATGGTCTCAGAAAGTGCCAGATTGAATTCCAAAGTGGTTCTACAAGTTTGTACAACCTTTCTCCACATCGTTGCCAGCATGTGCTGTCGCTTGTTTTTGATCCTAGCCATTCTAATGGATGTAAGATGGATTCTCAGAGTCATTTTGACTTGATGACTAAGAACATTGATCATTTCTTTAAATGTTTCTCCACCATTCAATATTCCTCCATTGAGAATTCTCTGTTTAGTTCTGCACCCCATTTTAAATTGGATTATTTGGTTTCTTGGAGTTTAATTTCTTGAGGTCTTTATCTTTTTTGGATATTAGCCCTCTGTCTGGTGTAGGGTTGATAAAGATCTTTTCCCAGTCTGTGGGCTGTCATTTTGTTCTGTTGACAGTGTCCTTTGCTTTCCAGATGCTTTTTAGTTTCATGAGGTCCCATTTATTGTTGATCTTAGAGCCTGAGCTGTTGGTGTTCTGTTTAGAAAGCTGTCTCCTGAGCCAATGAGTTCAAGGCTCAACCCTACTTTTTCTTCTAACAGATTTAGTGTGTCTGGCTTTATGTTGAGGTTTTTGATCCACTTGGACTTTAGTTTAGTGCACAGTGATAAATATGAATCTATTTGCATTTTTTTTTACATGTAGACATCTAGTTAGACCAGCACCATTTGTCAAACATGCTACCTTTTTTCCATTGTATGGTTTTGGCTTCTTTGTCTGTAGGTGTGTGGGTTTATTTCTGGGTTTTCAATTTGATTCCATTAATCCATCAGTCTATTTCTAGGCCAGTACCACACACTTTTTATGACTGCTCTATAATACAGGTTGAGATCAGGGATGGACCTTCTGAAGATCTTTTATTGTACAGGATTGTTTTAGCTATTCTGGTTTTTTTTCCATATAAAGTTGAGAATTTTTCTTTGAAGGTCTGTAAATAATTGTGTTGATATTTTGATGGAGACCGCATTAAATCTGTACATTGTTTTTGGTATAAGATGGCCATTTTACTATGTTGATCCTACTAATCCATGAGCATGGATGATTTTCCATCTTCTGATATCTTCTTCAGTTACTTTTTTTTTAGAGACCTGAATTTTTTTTTTCATACAAGTCTTTCATTTGCTTGATTAGGGTTACACCAAGATATTTTATGGTTTTCTTTTTGTGGCTTTTATGAAGGATATTTTTTCCGTAATTTCTTTCTCAATCTGTCTTTTGTGTATAGGTGGGCTATTGATTTTTTGAGTTAATTTTTTATCCAGCCACTTTGCTGAAGGTGTTTATCAGCTGTAGGAGTTCTTTGGTGGAATTTTGGGGTCACTTTTGTATACTAAAATATCACATGTGAATAGTGATACTTTGACTTCTTCCTTTCCAGTATGTATTCCCTTGATCTCCTTTAGTTGTCTTATTGCTCTGGCTAGGACTTCTAGTACTATATTGAAGAGCTAAGGAGTGTGGGCAGACTTGTCTCATTCCCAGTTTCAGTGGATTTGAGTTAGTTTTTCTGTGTTTAATTTGATGTTGACTATAGGCTTGCTGTATATTGCCTTTACTATGTTTAGGTATGTACCTTATATTCCTGATCTCTCCAAGACTTTAAACACGAATGAAGTTGAATTTTGTCAAATACTTTTTGGCATCTAAGGAGATGATCTTTTATTTTTCAGTTTGTTTACATGGTGGAGTACATTGATGGATTTCCATATATTGAACCATACCTGAATGTCTGGGTTGAAGCCTATTTGGTCATGGTGGATGTTATCTTTTATGCATTCTTGGATTTAGTTTGTGAGTATTTTATTAAGTATTTTTGCTTCAATGTTTATAAGAATGATTGGTCTGAAATTCTATTTCTTTGTCAGGTCTTTTTGTACTTTAGATATCAAGGTGACTGTGGCTTCATAGAATGAGTTTGGTAATGTTCCTTCCATTTCTATTTGGTGGAATAGTTTGAAGAGTATTGGCATTAGCTCTTCTTTGAAGTTTTGGTAGAATTCTGCACTGAAGCCATCTGGCCCTGAGCTTTTTTTTTTTTTTTTT
>NW_026585644.1:28886930-28915850 GCF_907164565.1 Psammomys obesus
TTTTTTTTTTTTTTTTTTTTTTTTTTTTTTTTTTTTGGTTGGGAGACATTTGGTGACTGTTTTTAATTTCCTTAGGGGATATAGGACTATTTCATTTGTTTACATGATTTTGATTCAACTTTGGTAAGTGGACTCTGTCAAGAAAATTGTCTATTTCATTTAGATTTTCAAATTTTTTGATGTATAGGCTTTTGAAGTAAGACCTAATTATATTTTGGATTTTTCTCAGTGTCTGTTGTTATGTCTCCCTTTTCATTTCTGATTTTGTTGACTTGGATAGTGTCTCTCTGTTGTTTAGTTAGTTTGACTAAAGGTTTGTCTATCTTGTTGATTTTCTCAAAGAATCAGCCCTTAGTTTTGATGATTCTTTGAATTGTTCTCTGTGTTTCTAATTTATTGATTTCAGCACCGAGTTTGATTATTTCCAGCTGTCTACTCCTCTTGGGTGAGTCTGCTTCTTTTATTCTAGGGCTTTCAGGTGTGCCATTAAGTTGCTTGTATGGGATGTCACCAATGTCTTTATGAAGGCAATTAGCGCTATTAACTTTTCTCTTAGCACTGCTTTTATTGCATCCCATAAGTTTGTGTATGTTGTGCCTTCATTTTCATTGAATTTTAGGAAATCCTTAATTTCTTTCTTTATTCCTTCCTTGACCCAATTGTCATTGAGTAGGGAGTTGTTCAGTTTCTATGTGTTTATAGGCTTTTTGTTATTTCTATTGTTGAGGTCCAGCTTTAGTCCATGTGGTCTGATATGATACAAGGTATTATTTGTATCTTCTTGTATCTGTTGAGGCTTTCTTTGTGACTTACTTTATGGTCAAGTCTGGAGAAGTTTTTGTGAGGTGCTGAGAAGAAAGTAAATCTTTTTGTGTTTGGGTGAAAAGTTCTGTAGATGGCTGTTATGTCCATTTGATTCATAGCATTCTGTTAGAATCATTATTTCTTGCTTTTGCTTCTGTTTCATTGATCTTTCCTTTTTTGAGAGTTGGGTATTGAAGTCTCCCACTATTAATGTGTGGGGATTGATGTGTGGTTTAAGTTTTATTAATGTTTCTTTTATAAATGTGGGTGTCCTTTTATCTGGGGCATAGATGTTCAGAACTGAGATGTCATCTTGGTAGAATTTTCCTTTGATGAGTATGAAGTGTCCTTCCTCATCTCTTTTGATTAATTTTAGTTGAAAGTCTATTTTATTAGATAATAGAATGGCTACTCCAGCTTGCTTCTTGGGTCCATTTGTTTGGAAGACGTTCTTCCAGCCCTTTACTCTTAGTTAATGTCTGTCTTTGTGGTTGAGGTGTGTTACTTGTATGCTGCAGAATGTTGGGTCCAGTTTATGCCTCCATTTTTTTTTTTAGTTTGTGTTTTTTTTTAATTGGAGAGTTGAGTTCATTGATGTTGAGAGATATTAATGGTCAGTTGTTGGAGACAAGCCCTGAGAAACTTCCGACCTTTTCTCATTCCCCCCACCCTGCTGCACCTGGTTGACTAACATCCTGCTTGACAGTTGCAGAAATGTGCTAACTGTTTCAAAATAACTGCAAAGTGTTCCAGGCCCTGGGCCAAGAAGATTTTGTAACTTCCACCCTGCCCCTTCCTGAGTAAGAAGATTCTACAGTGCGCTTTTCCACCCTGCCCCTTCCTGAGTAAGAAGATTCTACAATGCGCTTTTCCACCCTGTCCCTCCCTGAGTAATAAGGTTCTACAATGCGCTTTTCTACCCTACCCCTCCCTGAGTAAAAAGGATTCTACACTGTGCTCCTCCATCGCCCCGCCCCTATCTAAGGTTGGCCTTAAAAGCCTGCTCCGGTTCAATAAAATTTGACTCTTGACAAGTGCACATTTGCTTGAGTCCGTTCTTCTCTCTCGCCCGTTTTTCTTTCAGGCTTGGTCCTCTTCGAAGACCCCACGAATTACTAGTCCCGCAGGTGGGTACAATCAGTGACTGTTAGTTCCTTTTATTTTGATGTTGGTTGTGGTAGCATGTTTCTGTGCTTGTCTACTTTTAATTTTGCTGTAGTTCAGTCATTTATTGTTTTCCTGGGTATAGTTAGCCATCTTGGGTTGTATTTTTTCTTCTAGTATCTTCTTCAGAACAGGATTTGTAGATAGGTACTGTTTAAATTTGTTTTTATGATGGAATATCTTGTTTTTTCCATGTATGATGAGAGTTTTGCTGGGTATAGTAGTCTGGACTGACATCTGTGTTCTCTTAGGCCCTTCTGGCTTTCATAGTCTCTGTTGAGAAGTCAAATGAGGCTCCAAAGCTCAACCTGTCTACCTAGAGAGACCAACTCGAACCTTTGGGCTTGGTTTAAGATGGCTCTGAGTCCTTCAAGATGGCTGTGCTCGGCAAACACAGCATCTGAGCATAGTGTCTGGGAAGCTGTAGCTCATTAACCTCAGAGCAAGAAAGCCAGTAGCAGGGAGAAGGAGACCTGATGTTGAAGCTCCATACCCTGATACCCAGAAGATATTCATTGGCTGGTGACCGCAGCATGTGGGCACGTGTCTAGGCACTGGAGACTGTGCACCTGTGGAAACCCAGGAACTTTTCTGGGGGATTAGCTGGTTGATCTGAGGTCAGATCCAATTTTTTCCCTCACTGTCAGGTTATCTCTCACCTAGAAACACAGTCCATGGTGTTTCGGGCCCACAGTTCTTTCTGTTGTTTGATGTGCAGTCACTGCTGCCCTGCTGATCAGACATAGTGTGTGATTGGTACCACCATCTTGGATCTAGCTATATCTCCCTTTTTCTTTCTGATTTTGTTGATTTGGATATTGTCTCTCTGACTTTTAGTTAGTTTGTATAAGGGTTTGTCTATCTATCTTGTTGATTTTTCTCGAAGAACCAGCTCTCGATTTTGATCTTTGCATTGTCTCTTTATTGATTTTAGCCCTGAGTTTGATTATTTTCTGCCATCTACTCCTCTTGGGTATGTTTGCTTTTTTTTTTTTTTTTCCTCAAGCTTTCAGGTGAGTTGTTAAGTTGCTAGTATGGGATCTCTCCAATTTCCTTATGAAGGCATATAGTGTTATAAACTTTCCTGTTAGCACTGCTTTCACTGTGTCCCATAAGTTAGGGTATGTTGTTCCTTAATTTTCATTGAGGTTTAGGACATTTTTAATTTCTTCCCTGACTCGGTTGTCATTGAGTAGGTTGTTGTTCAATTTCCATGAGTGTGTAGGCTTTTTGTTATTTCTGTTCTTGTTGAGTTCTAGCTTTAATCCATGATGATCTAATAAAGTACAATGGGTTAACTTGATTTTCTTGTATCAGTTGAAGTTTGCTTTGTGAGCAACTATATAGAGAAGATTTTGTGCAGTGCTGAGAAGAATATATATTGTTTTGTGTTTGGGGAAAAATTCTGTAGACATTTATTAGATTGATTTGATTCATGACTTCTGTTAGTTTCATTCTTTCTTGATTTAGTTTCTGTCTCAATGATCTATCCATTTGTGAGAGAAGGGTATTGAAGTCTACTGTGGTGCACTCTTGTAATCCCAACACTCAGGGAGACAGAGGCAGGTGGATCTCTGTGAGTTCAAGACCAGCCTGTTCTACAAAGCAAGTTCAGAACAGCCATGGCTACACAGAGAAACTCTCTCTCAAATAAATAAATAGATAAGAAAAGTTCCATGTAGAAAGCAGAGCTCTGAGGTCACAGTCAGAGTCAGCCAAGTGGGTGCAGTGTGAATGGGGAATATAAAGAAAGCAAATTAGTATAGGTCAGAAGGGAAAGGAGAGACTGAATTAAGAGTGCTGAGGTGTGTTTGACAAGTCAAATGTCAGTACATTTCTTTGGAAATTAGGAGGAGGAGGAGGAGGAGGAGGAATAGTTGTACACATATGGGTAAATTTGCCGGTGACTATATGGACATATGAGAACGTTGGTGGCACTATTCTTTCCTTGATAGCTGGGATTTTTGGTGGGAATGAGTCAAGCTTCAAAACTTGCTTATCTAAAAATTTCGGAATCAACCAGAAGAATTTAGATTTGGGTTCAGTAGAATGAAGGGTGATCTTAGCAGCTGTTCAGAAGCAAAAAGTTCTAGCTTGGAGGCAGTGAGCTTGTTACTCTTTAGTGAGTGAGTAAAGCCCTTGATGAGGGCCTTGAGCTTTGGATGGGGTACTGTAGTTTATTGTCTCTGAGTTTTTGTGTTTTTTTTTTTTTTTTAACAAGCATACTTCTTTATTTACTGATAGGAGGAGGCCTATCCCACTGAGGTAGATGTATAGGAGCAAGGGTTCTCTAGAAGGGAAAAACAAACTAATAAAAAGAATACATAGCTCACCACCTCCACCTCTTTCTGTGTTTCTCTATAGATCTGGACATTTACTAGTTTTGGTGAATTGGCTTATGTATTTGTGGAATATAGCAGGTTCACATTGCAGGGTCAGCTAATAGGCTGGAGATCAAGAGAAGAGCTGATACTGTAGTTATAGCTCAAAGAAATTTTAGAGGCAGAATTCCTTTTTCATTAAGGATGGCCAGTTGTTTTTTGTTTGTTTGTTTTATCTTAAAGCTTTTTATTGACTGGACGAGTTTATCTCCCACATTAAAAACAATAATCAACTCCACTGATTAAGGTTGATTACATTTAAAAGATACCCTCAGATGTACATGGAGGTAAGTGAATGACCAGTTATCTGAGTACTATGGCCTGACCATTTGATACATAAAATTAACCATCCTGCTGGAAGCTGCTGGTATACAGGTCAGCCAAGGGTAAGTGGATACTGTCTCTTCTTGAGTGGCCCAGGTATCCTTTTGCATCTGCTTCCTGTATACACATATGTGGGGACAGAGTGTCAGAGAATGTTGGCACATCTTCAGCAATATGTCCATGTTCCTGTTTAATTGCACCTACTTACCCCCAACCTTGTCTTTTCAGACTCTGCAGCTAAATTCTCACCTCCGGCTTCTTTCCTGTAATATCCCATTATGGACACTGAACTCTCTCTGTCTGGGAATTCTCTCTCACACTCATGGCCTTTCCCTTGAGCGGCTAAAGCTTCAGCTCCCACTTTGTTTCTTCAGTTTCATAGGCACAGAGAAGTTATGACACAAAATCCTCACTTCTGTGTCAGAGTTAGAGAATGTCAGGGAGGCTGGTTACATTGTTGCTTGAAGGATCTTTTGGAGAGAGTTCAGTGCTGCCAACATTGGGGTTTTCTGCATCACCACACCATTCTCCATCTGTGTCAGAATTCTTGGTGCATTTTTCAAGCTTAGTGTCTAAGGCATCTCCAACCTAATAAGAATAAGATGCCCTGACTGGTTCCTAGCCAGGAGGGAATGAACAGATCCACATTCCTTTGAAGCCAGTTTCAGATTCTGGAATGCTTTATTGGAAACCACACCATCTCTAGAGAGATTCATCACCTCTTAAGGCTGCTTTTGGACTAGTTAAGGACAGGGGCTCTGGACTTCTAAATAATCCACTGTGTGTCCTGATTAGTGGCTTCCTTTGTGGTGGCCCTGGGGTTGATTAAGAGTTAGCCTGGCATGTCCAGTTGAAATTCAGAACTCCCCACCTGTGTTAGTTACTTTCCTCTACATGATGGTAACAACTGTAGAGAGAAGGGATTTATTTTAGTTCACAATTTCATGGCAGGGAAGGTATAGCGGCATTTGTGAGGTGGGAGAGGACCTTGTATGTGGATGTGGGTGTGTGAGGAGTTTGCTCACCTCTCAGCTAAAGGGTAAATATAAAGCTTAGTGAGAAGATGAACTTGGTTTAAATCTCCAAGCCCCCTCCCTACAGCCCTATATTTGCCAGCTGGGTCCCATATCCAAAGAAATTCTATAACCTCCCCAAACAGCACCAACAGTTGGGAAGCAAGTACTCACACACATGAGCTTATGGGAGATACACTGGCTAGTTTTCCAACAGCTTGACACAGCCAGAGTTGTTTGGGAAGAGGGGATTTCAGTTGAGAAAATGCCCCCAACACACTGGCCTGTGGTGCAGTTTATTAACTTAAAATTTGTGCGAAAGGAACCAATTCACTGTGGGTGGTGCCATCCATTGGCTGTTGGTCCTGGAAACTGTAAGAAAGCAGCCTGAGCAAGCCATGAGGAGCAAGCCAGTAAGCAGCATGCTTCTAGGGTATCTGCTCTACTTCCTGCCTCAGGTTCCTGTCCTGATTTCTCTGAATGGCAAACTGTAATCTGTGAGGTTAGATAAACTCTCTCCTCCCCAAATTGCTTTTGGGCATGGTCTTTATCACAGCAATAGATACCTTTACTTAGACAGGGGAACATTACATATTCTAACCTGTGGAAACACCTCTGTGCCCAGACCACCTCACAGCAAAGGAGTGTCAGGACCAGCACTCCTATGCTCTCGTTCTTGGCGCCAGCTCACCCATGCTCCTACCACCAGGGCCAGTTGTGCTGTGCTGTCCAGGGGAGGTGCAGGACCTACTTTCCCAAGTGCTGTAGACTCCTGGGTCAGCTTTCTTGACTGCTGGAGAACCCCCATACTTTTTTTTTTTTTTTTTTACCAGCTCTGGACTTTAGATTTCCTCCCCCCTTTTAAATAGAGGCCAGTAACATCTACTTTTCAAGATCATTGTACTTGCTGCAGTACCCTTCTGCTAACTTGGTTACCCTCCTAGCAATTGCAGGATCTCCTCACAGTGGGTAGATTAGAGGGCAAACATCTGGCATATCAAGTGGTACCTGAGAACACTGCTCTCCCACAGCCAGGCAAGACACATGCTTGTTGATCAGTGTCCAGCACCATACTCTATATTTTGAATAACACCAACTCGGTTATCTTTTGACATGCTACAAAACACACTGAGACATTATAGTCATTTTCCCAAGCTTTGTGCATTGACTAGGTTCCAGATGTCTCTTTCTGAGAGTTTCTCATAGTGTGGCAATCAGATTATACTTGAGGGCTGAAGTCATCTGCAGGCTTAATGATAGCCCATTGGCTGACCATCACCTGGGAGTTTAGTAAGGATATTAATGGAAGTACCCACATTGGTAAGCAGACTTCTCACCATAATAATCGATTTCCAACCAACCATACCCTAAGAACCTATATGCTAACAGCTGTAGAGAGGGTTAGCCTTGTGCCAACTCTACCATATTCTTCCTCATCAAAGAGATAAAGGGCCCTTCTAGATTCAAAGTTGTAGGAGAATATGCACTTTATATTGAAGAAGAGTAGGTAGGATGGAAGACATTTCTTTTTAGAGAGTATAGCTTGCTCTAGTTGGTGTGGATAAGGGTCTCTCTGAAATCCCTTCTACTCATATTTTTTTGTCCTTTCTCCTCTTCACAGATTGGCCTCTATCTGCTAGGATGGTTCAATTTCCACTTCTTCCCAGGAGTTCTCTTTTCTAGGTTCTTACCTCTCTTTTGGTAAAAAGAACTGACAACATGTATTTGCACAGGTACAACAGGGACCTGAGGACAATTCACCTTTTAGAGTCCCTAATTTGTCTTTTTGGGTATACAAGAGAGACAAGAGGGAAATTGCTTCTTTCTGTGTACTGGCAAGAGGGGAGTAGTCATACAGGATGAGACACTGTCAGAGATCATCTTATTACTTTTTTATTGTTGTGATAAAACATGACCAAGGCCACTTATGAAAGAAAGCATTCAATTGGGCTTACAGTTTCAGAGGGTTAGAATCCATGATGGTGAAGCAAAGGCATGGTGGCACAGATAGCTGAGAGCTCACATTTTGATCCACAAGCAGGAGGCAGAAAGGTCAACTGCATAACAGAGTCAATATTGATTGTCTTGAAATCTCCTCCAGCAAAGAAATCAGTCCATTATTTTAAAAATGTCACCTCAGGCAAATTCTTAGGTCAAGGGCAGATAGTAGCCAAAATCTCACGTAATAATATTCAGCCCAGTTAGTAATATTGTTTCCACTGAAACCTCTGGAGCTGGGACTCTATAGTCTACATTGCTCACAGTTTTAACCGTCTGTCAAGATTCCACTGGGATAACCCAATAAGCTCTGTGTATAGCACCCAACTATGTTCATAGCCCAAAGTCCCAATTCTTCCATATTTCTCCTAAAAGTAAGGCTATTCATGTCAATAGCCTACTCTATAGTTCCAAATTCTGTCCTAAGTCCTTTTTTTTTTTTTTTTTTTCTGTGATACAATGTGGCCAAGGCCACTTGTAAAAGAAAGTGTTCAACTGGGTTTGTGGTTTCAAAGTGGTAGAATCCATGATGGTAGTACAAAGGCATGACAGCAGCAACAGCTGAGAGCTCACATCATGGTCACGATAGAGACACCTGGGCTAACTTTGGGCTCCTCCAGAGAAGTTAAGTTTTGAGATGATGGTCGAATGCAACATGTGTCCTCCAGAGGTTTCACTTTACCTAGACAAGTGGGTGTGTCACACCTTTGACATCGAATATTCACGTTTACATGTATTCTCCTGTGCACCTGAGCTGTTCTGGTTCTGGGTGGCATCTGGACAGTTTTTTTGTTTCTGTTTATGAAGCCTGATGCCTTATATTCTATTGCCAGGGCTCAAGATTTTTCATGAGTCACTGACTTCTGGAGCTTCTGCTTGCCTCCTTCCCTCTCCTGGTGTGGTGTGTCTGTGGCTGCCATCCATGATTTGCCCTGTGCTTTCTCAGTATCCATCCTGCATCCTGCCTCTAAACCCTTGCCAAGCTGCCATAGGGAAAGGAACTTGTCTACCCTTATGTTCAATTGAAGAAAAAGTAAATGACTCTTGGTCTCTCTCTCATCCATCCAACCCTCCCATGCGCTTTTTGAACTAAGGGAGAAAAATCTGTTATTCATAAAGAAAAAACAAAGGATGATAAATTATGGGAGCTTGTAAAATATACTCACATGAATCACACTTTCTTCTGTATAATTGAATTTAGAGTGACATTGTCCAGCATCTGCTACTGACGCAGGAATGCCAGCCTTCTTCAGTTCTCTTTTATATTTTAAGTGTGATCCCAGCTAAGGCTCAGCTAAACCCAGGGCCTTGGCCATCTCCAGGCTAGCACGTGTGTTGTGATCTTGTGCACAGTTTCATTACTCGGCCCGAATTAGGAGCTTCATTAAAATGATATGTCTCTGTTAGAGCTGTAAATGACAAGCGACCTTCCAGCAAAATGTGGTCTCATTAGATGACAGGAAGAAATGTCAACGTGGGATGGCAAGGTTTTGATATTTATGAAGGTCAAAGCAAAAGTGAGTAATGTAATGGAGCAATCCACTTAACATCAGATCAGAGTTCCTTGGTCCTACTGAGGCTGCTGCTGCTTGGTACAGTGGGGATGCACTTTCTGTAGAGCTTGCTTATAACACAAGGCTGCCGGTTGTTTATGGTTTATGTGAAACCACCACCATATTTTAATTATAATTGGATGGCTATTTGGGGGGGGGGGAACTGAAAAATGTCCAGAAATAACTTTTCTTTTTTCATCTTCCCCTCCAATTAATTATTCATTGGTTAATGGGCATATTGCCCAAAATGAAAAAGCCCCAGGAGACAGACGGCTTTGCTCATCTCAGAAGCCCTGAAGTTTGGCTCCCTTGGATTTCCTGTCTTCATAGGCCTTCTCCTTATATCTCTAGTAACAGGAGAAGCCTGCCTTTCCAAGATGGGCTCAGTGCAGTTTGCAGGTTTGGGCTTACACAGTGGCATGGGAGATGGCTTTTGGTTTATAGGACTGGCCTTCAGATTGAACATCTCCAGGACTAAAGATTTGGAACAACAATTGAAAATGAATAATGGATGAAGGATTCTGAGGCACACTGGGGTTTCCATCCCAGGTCCAAAGACTTTGTCCTTTTGGCCACTGGTACTTTGGGTGCTTGAGGGCAGAGCCACCACCATAGATAGGGCTGTGTCTAAGGGTGAACAAGGATTAGCTGTAGGCCGTGCTCCATGTGTCAGCCCTGGCTATGAGCTGCATCTTTTCAAAGGAGGGACAGGTGATCTATGGTCTTTGAGTCAAATCAGGTCCACTCTCTCTACAGATAAAGTCATTTTGGAACATGCTGCACCCATTTGTTGAGCATTGTTTGTGGAACACAGAGTTGAGTTGCTGTGAAAGAGACCTTATTGTCTGCAAAGCCCAAACCATTGACTATTTGACCCTTGACAGATGAGGTTTGGAGACAAATGATCTGGAGGTATGGGCACCTTTTTCCAATTTTCACAAGGCTTTGACTTCCTGCCAAGCTGCAGTTGTACCTTTGTGATGATAAGACTGTCTTTTCCTCATTTGCACAGAGGTGCCTTTTTAGTCGACAAGGTTCTGGGGAGGCAATTCTAGTCCTTCATCTAAGGGTGGGAGCCTTAGGGGAGGCAGGATTCCTGGGTCCTTACCCCAGCCTACTACAGGCAGTTGCTGGACTCCAGAGCCAGCTCTAGGATTCAGTGCCACAGGCTTATTGCTCAGCAAGGCTGTTTAGGGAGCCAGGGACTGGCTGTTGCAGCTTCCAGAGGGAACACAAAAGCTTTCCTTGTTCCTTTTCCAAATAGCCGTGAAAGAGAAGGTTTGGTTTTGGAGTGGTGTCGCTGGCCATTCCATAAAAAAAAATTGCAAGCTGTCTTATGACTTATCATTAACCACTTGTTTACACAGCAGGGCTGATTGACACGGTTTATTTTCCTGTGGTTTTTCTTCTAATCTGAATGGAAACATGAACTGTAGAATCCGTACAGTTCTCTTCACCTTTTGCAACCCAGAACCTGCAAGAGGAGAGCTGTCGGTCCTTTCTGTTGCCCACCCTGCGAGTGCGTGAACATGGGTGAATGCTTGATGTCCTAGCCGGGCCCCACAGAACCCTCTTAAAAGGACTGCTGAGCTACACTTGAAAACCCCAAGTATCCCTCATGTTTCCCAGGGAATCATTGGCTACAGCAAGACCAATGGGTCATAGAACACAAGGCCAGAAAGAAATCAGAGGTGTCCTGCCTTTTGACAGCTCTGGAATCCTCCACCAAGCAGGTGACAAACAGCTCCCGTCGGGGAGGTGTGGCAGTTTTTTCAGGGTTCTGCAGGATTGGTGTTTTCTTCTCCCATCAGTCTTCTGTGCTGTGGGCAGGGTCAGCAAAGGGTGCCAAGCCTTCTGATTCAGACCACAGGGACTGGGGTTCTGGTAAGAATCATCATGCTGTCTCTTTCAGCTTGCCCAACATGTGACTTTCACAAAGTTCTTCCCTTTAATGGCCTCATTGTGTCCCCACTGTCCTCTGAGGACAACATGATTCCCCACATTCCATTCATTGCTGTATATTATTCAATGATAATTAAGAAAAGTCTGTGGGTGGAATGATAGATCTGATGGTCTGAACATATGCACAGAGGCAGTGTAATGGGTACTCTGGAATTTTTAGAAAAAAATTTAACCAAACTAAGATCTTATGACACAGTTCCTGTGTCAGGAACTGTCTTTTCAAAGCAGAATTAGAGCATGAGTGGACTGAGCAGAGAAAAGTTCGTGAGCACACACCCTGACATCTGAGGTAGGAAAGGCTGTGTCTGGGGTAAGGAACTGCTCTGAGGTGGCAGTGGGGTCAGGGTTGCATTCTTCACATTGGTATTTCTAGAGGACAGAGACTGTGTAGGACAAAGCAGTGCTAGGTCACTTCTCAAGCTCCAGGAAGACATGCTTTGGTTTTTTTCTTGTTCTTGGTCTTAGGCCTCAACCTATGCTTATAACCCTTGGGGACTGTGGGAACTCTAGGAGTTGGCCTGAATGTGTCACACAGAATATATCTGATTCTGAGAAATGTTTGAAGCTTGCTTTTTTTTTTTGAGAATATACATACATACATACATACATACATATATATATGTATGTTATCACTCAATTTTTTTGTGGGAATATACTTAGCTATTTTCATTTAGCATCTTTCTCAAAAGTAAGATGTATGAACTAGCCTTGCTCAGCAAGAGAATCAGTTCTCCTGGAGAAGTTGGAGAAGCGTAATTGTTGCTGTAAGACACACTTAACTGAGCAGTGTGTGAATGTGCCTGTGTTCAGAGCCTCCTGTTCTCAGTCTCTGGGTCTCCACTAGGGGATGGATGCACAGACCATCAGCAATTAAGACTTAGCAATTGAAACAAAGGAAGTTTGCAGCCCCAGAAAAGAGGACATTCTGATTCCTGGAAACATTTCTTATTCTGAGTCCCAATAGATTACTGACTTTTTGTTGCTGTGACAGATGCCATCATGAACAACTTAAAAGGAAGATTTATTTTGACTCACACTTTCATAGGTTTTAGTCCATCACGGTGGGGAGGGGATGATGGAACGAAATAGCCCACAACAGGATGAGCAAGGAAGAGAGAGCGAGTACCTGAACATGACGCTCTCCTTTCCCCATTTTAACTTCCATCTGCATTCTCATACCCTTGGATCACCCACCCACATGCAGCGTTTGTCATTCTTCCTTAGTGAATCCTTTCGGAAACATAGATGCACCCAGAGGTGTGCTTCTCCAATCTCCTAGATCACCAAATGCAAACAAATTGGCAATCAAGATTGACCAGGACAAATAGCTTTGAAGAAGCCCGTTCCTTACCTAAGAAGGGAGAGTTGGGTTTTCGCACTGTAAAGGTCTGTTCTTGCACTGTAGGGTATGATCTGGAACCAGGGAAAAGAGAGTGAAAGTTTATAACATTGGTGGGGGAGGGGAGTCGGTGTGTGGCAGGGGTGGTGGTGGTTGTGTGGCTTCTTAGTTAGGGTTCTATTGCTGTGAAGGGATGCCACAACCACGGCAACTCTTACAGAGGAAAACATTGGGGCTGGCTGACACTTTCAGAGGTTTAGTCCATTGTCATCATGACAGTATGTAGGCAGATATGATGCTGGAGGAATGAGAATTCTACATCTTGATCACAGGCAGCAGATGGAGACTGTGTGCCATAAGAGGCAAAGCTTGAGCATAGAAGACCTCAAAGCCCATCTCCACAGTAACACGCTTCCTCCCACAAAGCCACACCTCCTAATAGTGCCATTCCCTAGGGGCCAAGCATTCTCACACATGAGTCTCTAGGGGCTGTACCTATTCAAACCACTACAAGTGGGAAGCACTTTCTTCCTTCGCAGAAGGGAGGAGCTAGGCTTTGCATTGTGCATCTGGAAGGAGTCTTTCTGGATTCATCTCACTTGAAGTCAGAGCCAAGGTTTCTAAGAGTGCTGCCTGTGCCAGGAGAGTCATGTATGAACATGGTGCATACTGGGAAAGGAAAACAGTCATCCTTTTATATGAGCTGTGAATGTTTTTTTTAGGTATGGAGACCAGTACCATGCAAAGTATAGATCTTTTGCCATGAGCCAAATCTTTTGCCGATCCAGACAGTTTCACAGAGTGGATCTGGGCTTCTTTTCTGCACAAATAGATAATAGATGAGAAAGGAATTCTCAAATATTTTCCAACTGCCCATGCATTGCCTATCTACCCTCTTTTTTTTTCTCAAACAACCTCTTTCTTAGAAGTCATCTCTGTCCATTAGAAGTCACAGCCAACACTTCTTTGATGATCTAGTGTCTCCTTGGTCTTTTTGCCAGGAATGCTCAACACACTGATGTTCAGTACAGGAAATACAGATATGTTCACAGACTTCTCCTATAGAGGCCTGTTCTCTCTGTCTGTCTGTCTCTCTCTGTGCCTCTTTGTCACTGTCTCTTTCCCTTTCCCTTTCTCTCTCTCACACACAGTAGGGTTCACTATACAGCTCTGTCTGGTGCCTGAAACTCACATAGATCTACCTGCCTGTCCCTCCTGAGTGTATATATTAATGGTGTGCCATGACTTTCTAGAAACCTTCTCTCTTTGAGCAATTGCAGTCTATAAGCTTGGTCAGTTTTAAACACTGGAGCTTAACCATGTGGGTGCAATCAGATGGAGGCAAGGATACACACACACACACACACACACACACACATCAGGACATCTTCAGACACTGCAATATAGAGTACTTTAAAGTGTGGTATGACTCTGGCTATAGCTGCATGCTGGGTGAATCTTCTGAAGACAGATAAAATGAGCAGTCTTAGTTCTTAAGGTTGAAACTTTGCTGCAATCTTTAGTGTTTTAAATAACTTTTTGTAAAGATTTATTTATGTATTATGTATATAGTGTTCTACCTGCATGTATGCCTGCATGCCAGAAGAGGGCACCAGATCTCATTATAGTTGGTGGCCACCATGTGGTTGCTGAGAATTGAACTCAGGATCTCTGAAAGAGCAGCCAGTGCTTTTAACCTCTGAGCCATCTCTCTAGTCCCTTAGATAAAAAATTTACACCAACAACCATATATCCTTTCTCTTAAGTGACCTGAAACTCTTAGATGACCATAGTTACCTGTAGTCTTACTTCCTGTGGTGGTTTGAATAAAATGTTCCCCATAGGCCTATAGGGAGTGGCACATAGGCCTTGTTGGAGTAGGTGTGGCCTTGTTGGAGGAAGTATGTCACCATGGGTGTAGGCTTTGAGGCATCATATGCTTAAGCTATCCCTACTGTGGTTCAATCTTCCTTCTGATGCCTGTGATTCAAGATGTAGAACTTTCAGCTCCTTCTCCAGCGCCATGTCTATGAGGCATGCTTCCTGCCATGATGATAATTGACTAAATCTCTGAACTGTTAAGTTAGCCCCAATTAAATGGTTTTCTTTATAAGTGTTGCTGTGGTCACGGTGTCTCGTCACAGCAATAAAACCCTAACTAAGATATTTCCTCTTGATCTATTGGATTTTAGAAGCTGGCTGAAATTTCTCGACACCCAGGGGGACTTTGAGCATCAAGAACAAAATAAATGGTCAGCTTATGGAGAGCAAAGGGGAGGGGAGGGCACTTACCTTGCCCAACATGTACGATGGTTTTAAACTAGATTATGTTCCCTTGTGCTTTTGGATGTCATCAAACCACTTTGAGATCAAGAGCGAGATCAATTTCAATTCATTGTCACTTTGAATAAAGGCGTCTCCTTTCATTAGTTTCAGCATCTCTAGTTTCAGATAAAGTCTGTGTGACTGAAAGACATCTGAGTGATACAAGATATTTTTTAATGGTACCCAGCCACGTATGTTTGAAGGTTGTCTTGTGTGTGTGTGTGATGTATGTATGTACATGTTGTGTGTGTACACATGTGTTCACATGCATGTCTGTGTGTGTGGAAGCCAGAGGTTGAGGCCCTCAGATGCCCTTACCAATCATTCTTTTTTGAGATGGGCATTCTTCCTGAATTCGGAGCTCATTGATTTAAGATTAGGCTGATTGGCCCGTTAGCTCTCTACCCTCCCAGCAAGCATCCGGCTTCTCTGTAGGTCTTTGAGATCCAGACTCAGGTCTTCCTATTCACAAGGCAAGCATTTTCCAACCGAGCCATCTCCTCAGCCCCAAGATGTTCTTCTAGAAGAATAAAACTGCTGAGTGGCTGGTATGATTGACAAGTGCCATTAAGTATTGATTGGTCTTATTGACCAAGAAGGCATCAACTCAGTTAAGATGAAGAAAATTTCACTTGTAAACATTTGTTTGGATTCTTACACAGAGCGTTCAGTGCTCAGGGAAAGAATAGTTTATGGAACCAGTTTTGACCCTCAAATCTCACAAGTAAACAGGGTGTGTGGCCCAGAAGAGCAGTAGTAGCTCTGCTAAGAGATGTGAGTAGAGTGCTGCAGGAAGCAGAGCTTTCTTATATTCACAGGGTAGTGTTGTCTCCATATAACAGAGGTCAGCAGAATTTCTATCAGTGATGGGGCAGAAAAAATTTCCTATGATGCATGAGACCTAAGAATCAAATGTACAATGGAAATAGCCAATCAGGTGGCTTTTAATAAATTCACACACACGCCCACATGCACATGTGTGCACATACATACAAACCTGATGAAGATCTAACCTTAAAATTTAATGAGACCCTTCATTATTAGTATATAAGTAATAGAAAACGTGGTTAGAGGAAAGAATGGGACAGAGTTAGGTTTACCAATACCTTTGATTACCAAGTATGGAGAGAGAGAAAGCGAGGAGGAGAGAGAGGAGAGAGAGAGAGAGAGAGAGAGAGATATGTTCCAGCCAGGTATGGTGGTGCATGCCTTTAATCCCAGCACTCAGGAAGCAGAGGCAGGTGGATCTCTCTAAATTCAAGGTCAGCTTGATCTACAAAATGAGTTCCAGGACAGCCAGGGCTTGTTACACAGAGAAACCCTCTCTTGAAACAGCACCACCACCAAAACAACCCAAATAGTGAACAAAACACTAAGACAAAACAAAAATCCTGGTTAGAACTTCAGTTTCCTTTTCAGCTCAAAAATGAGTACCTTTCTGAGTGATGCCAAGTCAGTTTTCTCTTGAAGACTTCGCTGGATAGATTCCTCTAGGAGATGCAGAAGGCAATTCAGGGCTCCTTTGTTCTTACCATTCATGTACACCTCTCTCCAAATGTGGATGGTGGGTCCAGCAAAAGGAAGCTCTAAATAACTCGCTCCACAGTTATTAGAGAGTCTTAGAGAGCATCCAGAATTCTCCATCACTCTCCACCCCCACCTTCATACAGCCTCCTCATCTCTTTGAGATAACACTGGTTGCCAGGTTACAGAACCACCCTTTTGCTGCTACACAAAGGACACACTCAGGCAACTCAACAATGAAAACAACTTGAAGGGAGACCAGCTGTACTTATAAATAAACATCCCAAGCACATTAATCTGCTGCAAGTTTTTATGAGGGGAAGCATAAAATTTCAAATAAAGGGCTAATGGGAAATATGTCCAAAATGTTGGAATTAGTGATGCTCTACTGTAGGGAACTGCCTGGCCGGATCCATCAAACAAAACGTTACTAGCGACTGATTGAGTTTTAAGACCCCTGGCCCTCCACTCCCACACCTGAGTTGTATATTTTATCCGAAGAGCTGTTTCATGTTCTGGACTCAGCTCTGTTTGCAGGAGAGCTGTCACAGTTTTATGGCCTCAACTTTAAAGAGCAGGACATTTCTTTCCTGGAGGAGAAGGCTAATAGGAGGTAAAATGCAGGGATTATGGGCTCTCCCACAAATCCCAGCCAGCAGATGCTCCTCTTTTTGTAATCAAATGAATGTTTTCTTTGGACCCAGCAAGCTAGGAAGAGGCTCTTTTAAGACAGCCCTGGGAACAGGAGACATGTGCCAGGCCGGAGAACAGATGGAGAAAAAGGGTGAGGAAAACAGGTGTTTGGCTCTTAGGACTACCTGCCCTACTCCCCCTTCAGGGCACATAACTGTAGACAATGGCAAGGTGATTTTCATTTTAAAGTGAAGATTGGTGATGGCATATGGTTAGCTTTGCTCCGCATGCTGCCCTTCACCCCTGTTAATGACCCACCCCCTGTTAATGACCCACTTTCTCCTGCACTTCTGGAGGGATGTTGAGCTCCGCTTTGCGTTCCCTTCTCAGCATTGCACTAGTTCAGGCTGAGTTGAAGACCACCTCCCACTACCACAACTTTTACTTCTAATCTGCATATAAGAGCCCTTGGAACAGTGGGAAGGAGCTTGAGGTGAAGAAATAGAACAGTCTCAAATCCCTACTGTACACTCACCAGCTGTGTTCATCCCTAAGAAAGTCACTTAGTATATTAGTCATGGTTCTCCAAAAGAGACCGAATTCATATGATACATACTTATCATATATACATGATTTGTTAGAGTGGTTTGCAAGAATCTGGTAGTTGTCTAGTCCTTGAGACTGGGCATGTCAACAGTCTCTATCTGGTGCTAGGAGTTTACGTAGATTCCTAGAGAACTGCTGTATTTCAGGCTACATTGGAATACAGCCCCAGTGACAGGGGAGATAAACTTGCCAGCTATAGTGAGGATGAGCAGGCCAAACACAAAGACTTCTTTCCTTCATGTCCTTTTATGCAGGCTGCTCTGAGAAGGTATAGCTCAGATTTTGAATAGGTCTTCCTACCTCAAATAATATGATTAAGACATTTCCTGGCAAGAATGGCTAGCATCTTGGGTTCTTTGTTGATTCCACTCAGCTGAGTTGATAAGAGTAGCAACCACACTTGGCTTTGTTTACTGATAAAGAAGGAAACTACACCAGCACTGCAGATTCATTGTGACTCTGCCATGGGGTGGCCTTGGGGAGTCTTGCTTGACTCCATGACTTAATTGTTGTTTCTGGGCTTCAGTTCTCCCATCTATAAAATGAAGCTAAGAACCCCTTGCAGGGACCTTAAGAGAATGAAGGGAAACACGCACAGAAAATACTTCACACCGCAGTTAACACACAGAGGGTACTGGATAATCTCTTTTAGGATTACGGCCACTATTTAAGCAGAAATGAAGTCTGATTTCAAACACACGATTGAAGTCTAATGAAGGCTGAATACTTTATTCCCTCCTCATTGTGCTCTTGATGGAGCATTTGTTTAATGCTAATTCAGTGTGACTGAGGTTTGCTTCTCGTCTTGGGCCAGCTCACATGCTTTGGTATTCTCAGGTGAGCCTAGTTTGCTCCACTGGGGGTCTCTCAATATCTTTTAACGATTTTTTTTTTTAAATCCAGTGTCCTATCAGTCCCTGGATGTCTTCAAAGGATGCCTGTGCTGGCTCTATACCTTACATCTCAAATGGAGAGTGGCTGTCAATTTCAAGCCCCCATGGAATGAGCAAATATTTAACAGGAGGAGGGAAAGTTAGTTCCTCCTGGATATTTCCCTTCCCTTCCATTTATATTCTGACATCCAAATGACACTTTTGTCACCCAAAGTTCTAAGTTTGGCATCACATTGGAACAGAAGAAGTACAAAGTAAGTACCTTGTCTGCAAAGCCATGGGAAGAATGACAGCTCCACAAGCTGCCACCGGCACGATCAAGTTTATGCCCACAGGAATCGTTTCGGTGGATTGTTCTCTGTACTGAAATGGACTCAACCCATTCCTCTGTTTGCCTCCTGCTAGCTTCTAAGGTTCTTCAGTCCTCAGTTTTGGAGTGCGTTTTCCTGAGTAAGACCTTATGAGGGACTGGGGACACCATCACCTAAGTTTTCTTACTCTTGTATATCCCATCACAGAATATAACCCTTTTTTTTTTCCAGAGCTGAGGACTGAACCCAGGGCCTTGCACTTGCTAGGCAAGGGCTCTACCACTGAGCTAAATCCCCAACCCCAGAATATAACCTTAATAAAGAAAGGAAGTCTGGTCAACACATAGAGGCAATATTGGTGGTAGTAGGGACAGCCACAAGTAGAGGTCCTGGGTCCTTTAGTCACTGGATGTGTAAGGAAAGGAACTTTCAGGACATCTCCTGCTCCAGTCACTGCTTAACTGTGGGGACCTGAGGAGAACTGTCTGTTTGAGCACAGCCAACCCCTGGATTCATAAGAAATAATTGTAGCCATCTGCTTGGAGTAGCTTCCTGAAGAGCAGTAGACATCTGGATTTCTGACCACTCTGTACAACTCTTGGCTGTAGTACGGTCCTGATTATATTCATTAGAGAGACTGAGTGACACCAGGCACTAGCGTCCAGCTCAGGTACCTACACTTGGGACTGACAGGAATCCAGGGCTTCAGGATTCCTTGGGCTGCAATGGTCCTTGTGGAATGGCTCACTCTTTCTTCTCCAGCAGAGCTGGGAAGATATCCAGGGCCAGCTGTGTGCTTTGGAAAGCAGCTTCTCTAATTTCTTAGCTCTCTCTCTTTGCTGCAGGAGGATGAGGTTAACTTCCAGTTTCACACCCTGGAACTCCAAGTACCAAACAAGAGTCAGTGTTTCTCAGGTTCAAGATACTGATTTGGCTTTTAGCAAATGAATACAATAACAAGCTAGAATATGCAGGTCCTCAGCGGGTGAATCTGGGAACCACAGGAGCAAGGGGTTTCCAGTTACCCTTTGGCTTGTGCTCAAAGTCTTCACTCTCCCTAAAGAATGGGTGTGAAGGCTCAGGCGACGCAATGGTCTGGGAATGGAGACTTGGAAGAGAGCACTGAGGTTCCCCAGAATTACAGTGCAAGCCTTTAGCCAGCAAGCAGGTGGTCAGAGAGAAAGGAAGGGTGAGGCGGGTTGTGCTGAGCAGCTGTGATAAGCATGGGGTGCTGCTTCAAGATGCCCATAGCAGCTGGTGCTCCTCCATCAGTGCTGCTTCAGATGGAATGTTACCCCAGAGTTGTAATGGTGAGGCTCCATTTCTCCAGTATCACAAGGAGGTAATCAGGCTTAAATGAAGCCAGGAAGGTGAAGCCTCCATGATAGAAAGAAGACTACAGTCCTCCTCCCTTCCCATCAATATGAGGATACGTACTGACAGGAAACTTACAATATCCAAACCAGGAGAAGAGTCTTCACTGCCTCACCAGAGTCTGTTGGCACCTTCAGAACTGTGATAAATATTTGTTGTTTAACCCACCTAACTTATGTATTTTGTTATAACAATTCAAACTGTCTGAGTCAAGTCCTTGATAGCCTTTCCCCCCCCCCCCACTAAGCTTTGTAGGACCACAGAAGCCCAAGTGATTGTCTCCTGTAGTCTAATCCTATTCCAAGAAGTGACCTCATTGGCTTAGGGACTTTGCTCTAGTCAGGCCAAAATCTTGGCTCCAAAATCTGAAAGACATTGGCTTTTGTTGGTCATTGTGGCCATGTACAACACAGAGGAAAACAGAGAACAGAGCTGTCCCTCAGCTAACCCACTGAGCAAGTCCTGTGGTGAAAAGCGAGAACATCTTCATGGGGACCCACTCTCTCGAGGGATGAGACATCACTGAACATGTGTTGGGAGTTCTAGCCCACTTTGTAGAGACACATCCAGAGCCATTATTAGCCACGCTCGTACACTGCAGAGTCAGATAGTTCCCTTGAAGCTCTTCAATTCACAAGGAGCGTATTCTAGTGGTAGTCTGTGGGCAGGCTCAGCTCGAGTTCTGGCTGGCACTTTTTCCATGCACGGAGTTGTAGAAGTTCCTCAACATCTCCATGCCTGCCCTTCTTCACATAAAATGCAGGACAGCCCACCCGAGATGGTTGCAAAGCTATGCACTCTCCCCTCCTCTTCTTTCCAGAGGATTTTGTAGTTATTAAGTGTTGTGCTATGAAGCTATTGTTTCCATTCTACTCTTCTGAACCCTGTGATCTGTTTTAACCAGCCTCGCTGAGCTCGCAGCCTGCAGAGCATACATGTGGTATGCTTTATTTTGTCAGCATGGTGTTTATTACAAATCTGAGCTTGATGGCCACACACTCTCCAGCTTGCTAGTCCCCTGAGCCTCATGCTTCAAACATTTATGGTACTTGTCATGCTCCTGTAGCCCTGTTTTGCAGGCCGGTAACTACTTGTAGTGTGGAGATAAACTGGTCTGAGTGGGAATAGACCATATCTGTGCAGGTCTGATAGTGGAAGTAAGGAGAGAAGTCTGGAGTCACTGTAGAAGCGCACTATGGCAAGAATATGTCACTTCCCCACTTCTTCTCCATGGCTCCACCCCATGCTCCTGACATTGCTGTCAGGAGCCAGACAAACCCAAAGTGATGATTGCTCACGTGTAGGTTCTCATATGCATATGTCCATATACACGCTTACATGTGTGTACCCACATAGAGGAAGCCTTAGTCCAGAGCCATGAAGTGGCTGCTTTTGTGGCTGTCATACACTTTGTGTATGTGTGTGTTTTTCCAGTGGCCCCTCCTGATTCATAGTTGGTTACAGTTGCTCCTGCCTCTGCTGGCATCTTGCATTCTGGTACTTTCTCTTTCACTGAAGCTTGAGGTCCCAGGTGTGGGGCTCTGGAACCAAAGCTTCTCATTGATGGATGGCCAGCTCCAGTTTTTTGTTTTTTTCCCTCTGTGGTTTATTCGCAGGGTGATTTCCCCCAGTCATGCTAGGATGGAAGGGTGGTTTCAACACTAGCCGCAGTAGCCTGGACATGAGCTGTCAGTCAGCCATGGGTTCAAAGACCCTTTTCATTGAAGTTTTAAAATATATATTCTGAGAATTAAGACATGAGCATTCTTCCATCAACTGCCTGAGTCTACATTAAGAACATTTGCAGGCCTGGCTTTGTAGCTGGCCAGGCAAGTCCTTGTCTCAGATCCCTCTTTGCACTTGTGCCTTTAATGCATTTATTTTGGAGTCTGGCTACTCAGATCCATCCTCTTGGCACCCACAAGGCTTTATTTCACCCTCTGAAGTGTTTCAGTTCCAAAAATAGCCCCTTCCCAAACCAACCTTTACATTTTCTATTCCTTCAGAGCAACAGATCCCACCACATTTAGTTAAAAAAAGTCATACTGAGTTGGGGAAGGACCAGTGGTCTACCCTCCTCATCCTCACAGGCCTTATAATACCTGAAGACAGCATAACAGAGTTCCAGTTGGGGAGGTTTTTGGTGGCAGAACTAAGTAAAAGAAAGAAAACAAACAAATGGGTAGATGGTGAAAGAAATGGGTGGGGTCTGTATTCACAAGTAGCCCGAGGCACTCTAGAATCTTCTAGAATACAATGGTTACGTATCTGAGGTGATGGTTAGTTTTAACACAATCTAGAATCACCTGGAAAGAAAGCAGAAATGAGGGACTATCTTGATCAGGTTGGTTTGTAGACGTGACTGGACAGATTGTCTTGATTGCCTCAGCTGATGTGGGAAGATGTACTCTACATGTGGGCAAGCAGCTCCAGTAGTAACTCTGATGAAAGGATATGGAAGAAGGACAGCTTTTTAAATTTTTGTTGGCCCAGCGTTCACTTTCGTAATTAGGTTCATCTACTGTGTTGCTGCTGATTTCTTTGCTGATATTGGAACCAGGTTATTCATGTTCTCAATGTGGAATGAAGACCAGCAGCTTCCAGAAATCCTCCAGGTCCTTGGCACCAGGCTAGGACTACTGAGGTAGTCAAACTCCCAGATTGAGCAAAGAGTAAATTCTCCTTGTCTCTTGTATGAAACAGTTGCTCATGGACTACTCAGACCATATCATGCAAGACAAAAATAATAATGTTCTTTAAAAAATATATTTATTCTGTTGATTTTGTTCCTCTACAGCAGGGGTTCTCAACTTTCCTAGTGCTGTTACCCCTTAATTAGTACAGTTCTTCATGAGGTGGTGTCCTCCCCAACCACAGAATTATTTCTTTACTACTTCATAACTGTAACGAATCATAATGTAAATATCAGATATGCAGGATATCTTACAGGTGATCCCTATGAAAGGATCATTTGACCTCCAAAGGGGTTACAATCCACAGGTAGAGAACCACTCGTCTAGAGAACACTGACTAATAGACGTAGCAACTGAGCTTTGTTCATTTTTTTTTCCTCTGCTTGGATGGGTCCTCTTCCTATGGTTGGGCTACCTTCATGAAAGAAAATCGGTTTTTGTTTGCACTAACAGTAAAATGCTTAGCCACAGTACACCCTGGTATTTCTGAAGGAATGCAAGAGCCTTCTTCCATCTACCCCATCCACCTGGGGCAAGTCCATGAAGACAAAGATCTGTTTCATTCAACCTAGACATTGGGCAGCTGGATTTAAGCTAAATTGGCTGAGGGAGGGAGCTGTGGCTGGACTAGATCTTATAAGAGTAAATTTTGTCCCTGTCCCCAAGATTCTAAAGCCTACCTGACTACATCATAATCAGGTTTTAGTTTCGTTAATCAATATACTTGACATAAAGTCCAAAGGGCATAAAAGGCTATGTAGTGAAAAAGTAAGTCCCCTAACTATATCCCATGTCCATTCTCCAAGTTTCTTTCTCCAAAGGCAACCAGTGTTACCAATATCTTATACAAATCTCTGCAAGGAGTCTGTACATTTCTTGAGGTATAATCTATTTCTTCAAGATTATGCTAGCATTCTAACTATATGAAAACTTTGTGTTTTATTTTATATTGGACATCTTGAGGATGATTCCATATTTGGCCTAAGTATAGTAACAGCTCTGTAACTTGTCATTCCATGATTTTTTATTATTGAAAATAGAATCTTCCCTCGTCAAATATATCCTAACTACAGTTTTCTCTTCTTACACTTTTCCTAGCTCCTTCTGCCACCTCCCTTTCCTCCAGATCCACCCACTAGAAAAGAGCAGGCCTCCAAGAGACAACAACCAGACATAACAAAACAAGATACAATAAAGCAAGGCAAACCCCTCATATTGAGGTGCCACAAGTCATCCCAACAGGAGGAAAAATGTCCCAAGAGCAGGTAAAAGGGTAAGAGACACACCCTTTCCCCTAGTTAGGAGTCCCACACAACCATGAAGCTAGCAGTATAACACATAGTCAGAGAACCTGGTGCAGACCAGGGCAGGTCCTGTGCTTGGCGCTTCAGTCTCTGGGAGCACACATTAATCCTGCTTAGTTGATTCAGAGGGCAGCATTCTTTTGGTGTCCTCCATCCTCTCTGACTCCTAAATCTCCCCTCCCCCTCTTCCATGTGGTTCCCTGAGCTCAGAGAGGAAGGACCAAATGGAGACCTCCAATTTAAACTTGTCGTTTATTGTCTGGCTATGGGTCTCTATATCCACTCCCATCTGCTGCAGGAGGAAGCCTCTCGGATGACTACTAGACAAGGCACCAGTTTATGAGTATAGCAGAATATTATTAGGAATCATTTGTCTTTCTTTCCCTCCCTCCCTCCCTTCCTCTTGCCTCCCTCCCCTTCCTTTTTCTCTCTCTCTTTTTTCCTTCCTTCCTTCCTTCCTTTCTTCCTTCCTTCCTTCCTTCCTTCCTTCCTTCCTCCCTCCCTCCCTCCCTCCCTCCCTCCTTCCTTTCCTCCCTCCCTCCCTTCCTCCCTCTCTCTCTCTCTCTCTCTCTCTCTTTCTCTCTCTCTGTGCCATGCTTTAATTTAGTTCACTCTCTACCGATGTCCCTTTGGGTTGATGCTAGACTTTTGCTTTTAGAAAATCAGTGTTGCACCAGGTATCTCAGATAATAGTTTCTAGGCTAAACCTAGGAGAGGACATGCTGAGACACATTGCCCTTGGAATCTCGATAGCTGTTACTTCCATAAAGTTTGGGGCGTTCTCCCGGCAGTGCATACAAATGCTGATTGCCCACATCTGCACCAACAGCACCGTAACAAGATTTTTTGACTCTTCACAGTCTGCTGAGTGATGATATTTCATTGTGGCATTAATTTAGTTTCTTATGTAATGAGACTACTTTTGACTCTTTCATGTATATGTATGCATTACATGTGTGTTTTTGAATCTTCTTCTCCATGAGTCTGCTCACATCTTGTCCTAGTTTTGTTCTGCATTGTTGCTGTTTTTTCTGTTGGTTTGTTGGTACTTCTTGGATTAGGACATTTCCTTCTCTGTGCTTTGTATATCCAAGTGACAAAACATCATTGGTTGGTGACTTTGTCTCACTATGACTCCCTTCTACACATTCTCTTTACCTGTGTGAAGGAGAAATCAATTACCCAGTGGATAAGTTTGCTAGTTGGGTATATGTACGCAGTTCTAGCTCATCCATTCCTCTGTCCCTCCCTGGTTTTGAAATTGCTCTACAGGGACATGCATTTCAGATTCCCCTCAACTATACCCCAAGCTTAGTCACAAAGGTCTTAAACCTGCCAAGTGAAGTCTGTGGGCTTTCATAGCTGATGGATAGATCTACAACACTTCCAGGATCTAGTATCTGGAAAGCTACTGTTTACAAACTAAAGTTGCCTTACCCAATAGCTTTGTCAGTAAGAAAGCTGATTTTTTAACACTAATCTGCCTACTCCTTTGTTGGTAGAATTTTGACACAACAAAAGTGTTATTTATTAGACTCTCAAAAGGCATTGAGATTTAGAAGTATTAAAGAAATTAATCTTCTGCCTGTGGTTTGTATCCTGAGTCTAGCTTTTCAAAGATTTTGCTTTCTAAATTTTTTCCTTTGGGGGTATTTTTCTTCTTTATATGGAAATCTAATGAAATTGATCAGCCTCTTATTTTCTGGATATTGAGACTTTGTGTTATGCTTTGAAAGTCTTTTTCATACTGCTAGATTACATAAGATACATACTCCTGTATTTTCTTCAGGTAAGTCCCCATTTCATTCCTCACATTTAAATCCCTGTGAGGACCTTACCTGGCATGCTCTGAGGATGGAGCTTTGGGAGGTGGCAAAGAAGGAATTCCTGACTGCAGCTGGAGAACCTCCCTGGGACCAGAAGAGGAAAATACTGTAGCCACCCTGTTGTGAATCAGTGATATCAGGACTCCTAACCCTAAGCCCAGGGCTTGTTTCTAGACCCACCACAAATTGAGTCCAGCTTGTTTCCAGTGGACCAACAGCCCAGGAAACAATGTGTCTCTCTCTGAAACTAATGGGCCCCATAGCAGACCATAGAAGGCTTCCTGGATGCCCTGAGTCTGGATTTTCTGGGCCTCTGCTTCTCTTGAGATGACCAGAGAACCAAGGCAAGCCTGCAGCTGAGGCCTTGAAGGCAGAGAGTTTGCAGCGTTTTGCCTCCTTTCTTCTGATCAAAATCAACCCCAGGCTGCAAACGTGGGATCACTTAGAGACCAAAGTCTTCCTGCATCAGGTCCTGGTTACTCTGTAAGTTCCTTTCTTATGTTATAAGGGAACATGCCTTCCGGGGAGCATAGAAAGCCATGTGCTTCTTCCCATCAGCCCCTCTGGGCTCAGCAGACCGAGGACCACGTTGATTTCTTCCCACCTGTCTGTTCATAGTACTTCCCTCTGCCCACAAGCCCATCCCAAGATAATCAAGCAACCTTGAGCTCTGTGCTTTTCATAAGCATAGCTAAACACAGAGACATTTACTGGTCTTTCTCTGGTTCCTTATGTGAATTTGTGTGAATCTGGGTGAACATGAAGGTGCCTTTTGTAGGTGTTTGTATGTTCTGTGTCTATTTACATTTTATACATTACCCCCACACACTGTCTTTTCCTACTGCCAAGATCAATTCTTGCTCACTGTTTATCCCTAGCCATTTCCCTTCCCTACTCAGATGTCCCTAATAGCCTCAACATACAATTGCACAGGCTGCACACTACAAAACTCCCTGGATACCAATGGTTTTATCATTTATTTAGCTGAAAGCATAGAGTCAATGACTGTGGTAGCCTTGTGACGATCCATCCTGTGGTCACAATTTACATAAGGCAATTCTAATTCTTTTGTATAATTAATGACTCATATGTTATGTCCTGGAGCCACATGGAAAGATTTTTCAGGTTACCTGCTGTTCTGTATTATCCACGCTTACGTCTTACACTAATGCATGTGATTAAGAGCAACTCCCACTTTCTCAGTTGAACCAAATCGAGACGGTAAGAAAGAAATGCCAGTCCCACACTGAGGGGCGTGTGTGATTGACATGCTGTTGGAGCCCAGGCAATCAGGGAGGGCTGGTCTGCCTCTGAAAGGGAGCTATGCATTTAAAGATTTTAACTCTAAAGTTATTGCTATGTGGGTGAGCTGCAGAGAAAACTTTGGTTCATGCTGAGAAATATTTGAGAGAGGCTTTTTAAAATTTTTTTATTAATTACAGTTTATTCACTTTGTCTCCCCCCGTACCTCCCTCTCTCCTCCCCTCCCAATCCCACCTTCCCTCTTCCCCACCCGTGTCCTTCTCCCAGTCCACTGAAAAGGGAGGTCCTCCTCCCCTTCCCTCTGATCCTAGTCTATCAGGTCTCATCAGTAGTGGCTGCATTGTCTTCTTCTGTAGCCTGGTAAGGCTGTTCCTCACTTGGGGGGAGGTGATCAAAGAGCAGGCCAATCAGTTCATGTCAGAGACAGTCCCTGTCCCCATTACTATGGAGGCCACTTGGATACTGAGCTGCCATGGGCTACATCTGTGTAGGGGTTCCAGGCCATCTTCATGAGTGGTCCTTGGCTGGAGTACCAGTTTCAGAAAAGACCCCTGTGCCCAGACTTTTCTTGTCCCAGGGCTCATCAACTCCATAGCCAGCAAGTTTGAGTGGGGTTTTTCCTGTAGTGAGGCTTTCAGCATGTTGTCAGTTCAGAACAATCAGGGATGTCCTCAGCCTTCTGCTGTAGAAACAGGAAAGTCAAAGGGGTTGTTTTCTTTCACACTGACTACTGGATAGGCCTACAACTTAAAGGCTCCCAATCAAGGGAATCTTCAGAACTGGACTGAGGGAGGCCAAAAAGCAAGAAAGATTTGGGATTTTCTCTGATCAAAGAGGGGTGTCCCTAGGGCCAAGTGCCCAGTGATGGTGGGGACTGAGACAAGTATCCACTGGGGGGTCATGAGAATTCTGACTTGCTGCCATGGGTTCAAGCCTGTGTCCTGGTCCCAACTCTATATATTTCTTGTGGGACCTGTAGATTATCCAAGTACTACTTTGCCTAATGGCCCATCTCTGCTTAGGTCTGTCAGCATAAACTTCTGTCCCATGTAACTAGGAGTCCTGTGAGGACTTCTCTCTCTTTATGGTCACGGTGACCATCTCTGAAAGTTAATAAAACATCTCCCTGGTGGCAGGAGTAGAGGAAGCCTTTATTTGTGGTTCTTGTTTGCCAATTTTCTTGGCATAAATACATTCACCCACAGGCAATTTTGAAATGCCAGCTTTTAAATCCAGACCTGACAACATTCCTGAATATATATTCACCAGACATTAGAAGTTACCCAAGCTAGCTCTAGCACAATACTGCTATATCTTGGATTTTGGAGGCTCAGCACAGGGCAGGGAGGATGTTGTCAGAATATGGCTTTTGCAATCAAGCTTACTACTTTACAGAACTGATTGCATGCAATCCAATGAGAGGAGGTGAACAAAGTATAGTTGTTGAACTGGGGCATTAGAGTTGAGGCCAGGGCCCAACACTGGGCAACACATCTGGCCATTGTGAGCTTCTTTCTTCTATGGGAAGGAGAATGTGTTAGTTTCTATGCTCAATGTTGTGACCAAACACTTAAGGGAAACAACTTAGGGGAGGGAAGATTTGCTTTGACTCATGGTTTCAAATAGTTCC
>NW_026585644.1:28915860-28989174 GCF_907164565.1 Psammomys obesus
TCCATCCATCCATCCATCCATCCATCCATCCATCCATCCATCCATCCTTGTTGGGTCCCATGTACCTGAGCAGGACATTATAGCCATGGAAGTGTGTGGTGGGAGGAAGATACCTGCTTCTTGGATATCCAGAAAGCAGAGAGAAGGAAATGCTGCCACTTGCCTGGTTTTATCCTTTTTTCCTTTTCTTCCTTCTGGGATCTAGCCTCTGAGATGGCATTGTCCACATTCAGGGTGGGTCTTCCCTGAAAGCACTCTCATAGACAAATTTAAAGGTGTACATTGCCAGTCTTCTGGGTGACTTCAAATCTAGACAAGCTGACAGTGAAGATGAAACACCACAGGGGAAAATCTTGGTTTCGACAATAAACCCTGACTATTGGGATGGCACCTGACATGCTAATGTCATAAAGTTATTCTAATAAGTAGGCCCTCTGTGTGGAAGCCATGGCAAGATAGCCAGGGCTGAGAAAAGCTGGGGTCGAGAAAAGCTGGGGCTGAGGGACCGATTCTTAGGGAAGCATCTCACAGTGCAAGTTTTGAGGCATTGACACAGGGATGCCTGCTGTGTGTCTGTGTAGTTTGCATGCTGTGGTGGAATTGGGCCCTAGGGACATTCAGCTCTGTGTGGCTCCAGGCATGTGTCTTGGATTACTGGCCCTCAGTGGGTAAGCAGACAGCAGAACTCTGTGTTAGGGGACATGAAGAGGATTTGAATGTTTAATAAGAAAAGGATGGTCAAAACATGCTACAAGAAATCCACAAAATGTCACTGGCATCAGCTGTTCTGCTCCCTCTGGCGTGTGTTGACAGGGTTTTGTAAATAGTGTGATTAATTCGTGGCCTCTTGTGACCTAGAAGTTCACAGTTGGGATTTGGTTTGTTCCTGGGACTTAACATGTTGGCCAGTCAAGAGAGAGAGAAACAAAGGGGAGACTTGATTTTTTGGCCTTACATCAGAAAAACCTTCAAAATAGCTCGTGGGCTTCCAGGAGCCACCGGCCTCCATCTGCCAGCAAAGGCCGCCCTCCTTGGAGGTCCGAGACAGCTGGTGTTTTATGACCTGTGGGTTCTCGGCCATCCTGGCTGAATAGTCTATAATTAATTAGGACTGAGCAAGCAAGAAGCCCCAAAGACCCCAGGTGATGCTACCCGACCACTCAAGGAACTGAAATATACCCTAAACTTCTTTTCCTTCTTGGCCTCTAAAAGCACCCTATTGGCCTTAAACCATAAAACAGTGGGGGCAGGGATAGAGGTCTTCACTGGCAGCTTTTTCTGTATGAGCACCATTAATCAGAATCATCCTCATTGTTTTCAACAAAGACTATCTTTTGTTCAACCCTCCACACCATAGATCGCCCTTTTTCAACCAAATTGCATCTCCTCCCACTCAATTTATACGTGAGACCCCAAACTTCCTTTCCACAGAGTGGCATCATATGTGTAGATGAATTACTCTGAAGAAGTGATTCATTTGAAATGGGATATTAGTATAGGTGTGTTCTTGTACTCTTTGAGGGGAAAAAAGACTGTGATACACATGCAAGGACAAAAGATCTGTAAGGCAAGGGGTGAGGCCTCTGCAGGAGCCAGCACTGCCAACATCTTGGTTTTAGACATCAAATTTAAGGGTTCCAAGAAGTAACCTTCTGTTGGTTAATGTGCCTGGTGTGGTTCTCTGTAATGACAACCTGGGCTGTGCTACTTGCTGCTCCCTGGGTAGACCCCAGAACTGAAAACAATCCCCACTATGATGCACTCATGCTCCCTATATCCTGGGATCACACTACTTTTTTGCAATAAACAAACTTAACATAAAACCAAACAAGTCCGTTTGTTTTCTGGGTTCCGCTCCAGTGTGCTTTGGTTCCATAACATGTTGATTCATCCAGCTGAAAAAGAGTCCCCCTTGTATGAGTCTATGGGAACCCCAGGTCAGCTATTCTCTCCCTGCTTCCGTTATGATAAGCTGCGTGGGTATACTCTTTTACCTTTTTCTTGGGCCTCTTTGGGTAGAAACTTGTTCCATGGTCCAGTATGTGTGTAGCACAATGACTGGCATTTAAGAGAGGCTCAGTAATTATTTTCTAGGTGGAATGAAATATAGCCTCTGCATCCAACCATTGGAGAGGAACGTTGAGTATCAGTGCCAAACTGGCATTTGTTTGGGGCTCTGGACCTTCCAGCTGTTATCTCTGGATCGGGGAGGGATTTTTGAGAAGGTCTTTGAAAGATGTAGTGGAGGCGAAGTCACGTGGGAGTGCTAGCGAGGCTTTAGAGAACTGCCTCATCTGAGTTTCTGAGCCATTGCCCATATTGACTGACTGGTTTTCTAGGACCTCTGGGTTTTTCACGCAGAGCGGGCCCAGTAACAACAGGAATACAAGGGTGAGTGACATGCCAACTCCTTGGCTGTGGGCTCAGCTTCCTGGCAAAGTTCCTTCCAGTGACCCCAGTGGAGCCCAAGGCACAGGTGATGGGAAAGCAGCCAAATCTTGGGCCAATTTTGGGTCCCTCGATGGGTCATTGTGAGTGTCAGGCCACCGGCACCAAAGTGGTGGGCTGCACGTGCAACTTGTCATGTGTGGTAGCCGCACACCCGTCTATGTGACCCAGCCCAGGGGAGCCACTCCCTGGAGCGGTGCTCTGACACCCTCCACTCTGATCTAAACACAGGTTTTTAATTTCCCAGTGTTCTGCCCTTTCTCCCTCTTGCTGGTTGGCTTTTCTGTCACTTCATTTCCTGCTATGCTCTCATCTTACAACAAAGGTGAACAGAGCTGACCTCTCCTTGCCCCAAAGCAGAATAAAATACAGAACAGATTTTTGTGAATAAAAATAGACCTGAATACCACCAGCCAGTTGCTGTGGGCTCCACGAGGTCCATCTGGTCTACTTCATACTAGCCCTACAATTTCAACCCCAGGGCAGAGAAGCAGAGGCAGGGCCAAGCCCTGGGGCAGACAATGGACAGAGGCCAGCTCTCTGAGCCATAGTGCGGCTAGACCAGGTGGTGTTGGACAACTCTTTCCTGTGGAGGGCAGCTGGGAACATGGTGACCTCCTTTCAGGTTGCCCTTACCAGGGGACCAGAGAGGAAAAATTGAAATGCTAATACCTCATAGGAAGGAAATATCTGGAACACTGGGGAAAATTCCAAGAAGGGAGCAACTCCTTAGAATAGTAGCAGGGACTGGTTAGAGTCAGACAGAACCCAGTTTGGGGACTTGTTCTTTTGCAACAGGCTGTATTACCAGGTGAAGCAAGACAATTCACTGGTTTTGTCATCTATGAAATGGAGATAGTGAGGCAGGAATTAGAGGTGAGCTTGGAGTCAAATCAGACACCACTTCCTATTTGGAAAGTTCTCAGTGTGGGAATCTATGATGTATGCTCTTCCCCTTTGGCTGTTAGCTTAACTATCAGTGGGGTCATCTGGGACCTCATACCTCCAGCTCTAGTCTCTCAGAACTATCCTGAGGTTTTATATCAAGTCTAATGCTTCCCTTTTTTTTATACTCTGTGTTTGCAACAGTTGTCTGGCTTAAGAGCAAGTTCTCCACTCTTGTATTTGCCACTGAGGCACAGTTGGGCTGGCTGATATGCTTGTTAATGCTCCATGAAATAGTTAGATGCACAAATGATTGCTATTTTAAGAAATTATGTCATGATAATTTTAAGATGTGAATTTAGGTTGTATCCCTTCATCGACTTTCCACTCTTATTTAACTGTAAGTAGGGCTAGGTTTTCTGGGATAACCCTGGTCTACAGAGAACTGTGGATAGCTGTGGAAGTTGCCTATAAGACACTTTTCATCCTGAATTTTGTGTTTAAATGTTCTGAATGTTGAAAGGAGTGTACTAGATGCCTGGAAGGTGAGGAGAAAGAGAGAGAGAGAGAGAGAGAGAGAGAGAGAGAGAGAGAGAGAGAGAGAAGAGAGAACAAAAAGGAGGGAGGGGGAGAAAACATGAAGGAACAGTTATTCCTCATTACTTGCTTGCTCCCGAGTTCCAGAGAATTCTAGAAGGATGTGTGATACGGGGGAGCTCTGGAGCTTCTGTGAACAGCCTTAGAGGTAGCATCTTTACGAGTGCTCAGTGCTTGGAGAATGTGGGGAACTGGTGGTCTCAGGGCTCCCCAGGGATGGAGTGGCACCAGCAGAGTGGACTGGTATAACGGATATCCACGAACGACTATCTAGGACTGATATGCATATAAGGTTCTCCTGGTACCCAGCTACTATTTACAAGGTCCAGAGAGGTGGAAGTTAACTGGGGAAATTAGGGCTAAAGCTCATTTGTTCATCTCCCTCTGTAGTATCTAAGCACTGAGCTTTTTTGGAGACAGTGTAAGAAGTACTCTGTGTCTGTGTTTGAAGAATAAGGGCACAGCGGGAGATGAGCAGCGTCCTTCCTGGTCCTAGGTGCTATATAAATATAAAGCAATTGGCATGGCTCTCACTCCTGGGCTTGGCTCTTCTGAGCTCAGGGTGTCACACCTATAAAAGCTGGAGGAACCTATGCATCGGAGTGCATTTTCCTACAAGCAAGAGAAAGTTCTTTATCTTTTTTCAACAGATCAACTAAGTTTTACGAAAGGAGCCTTTGTACTCTAGCTGATGTCTCGCGCCTGTGACTTGCAGGGCTTCCTCTTCTTCCCTGTGCCATTTCAAAGGTTATAAGTCAGGAGACACTTGGAAAAGCTCAGTTCCTCAGATGTGAGAGGTGAAGGTGGGGCACATTAGAGTGGCCAACTTCAAACCTGCTTTGCCCAGCAGCTTCTGGTTGGTTTTCCCTGGAGCTCCTGACTCACAGCTTCACAGGGCACTACTCAACAGGCTCTCATTCCCCTCGGCTCAGTGTGGGAGTGGACTAGGGATCCTCGCCCATTTTGGCCTTGGTATTCCACCTTCTGATGACAAGATGCACTCCTTTGCCTTTTAAATGACCAACATCCAGTGCCTTGCTCAGGAAGACAAAAGTAGAAGATGTCCTTATTAACACGGTCTCCCATGTAAAAATCCAGTCTAGCTTGGTGATATTGCCTTCTGTTCTAAAACACAGATGGTTAGGGTGTAATTATCCTTGGTGCCCAATAGACTGCTTTGCATCCTGTTGTTACCCAACACTTACTTACAGTGTACCACAAAACAGCTCTTTCTAAGTCATCTTTCTCCATTTACCAGGGACTGTGCCCTGTTGGGAATCTGTCTTCAGGATGGAGTCCTTGCCCTGAGGCTTTGATGATTTTCTTTATAGTTATATATTTTTCCTCAGCAATGAGAGCTGTTTCTTTATAGAAAGACACGCTGGGAGGAAGGGTTGAAGCTGATACAGCTCGGTAGGGTCAGGAAGGAAGGTCTGGGAGCTCTATTCATGGTGCCCAGTAGTAGGGGTAGATGTCTGGGTTGGGAAACATACCTGGCTGAGTGCTGCAGGGTGTCATGGGGGCTTTGTTTGGGCATTGTTGCTGACATTCCGGCCCCCTGTCAGAACCTTATCCTTGAATCTTCTATCAGTAAGCCCCTGAGATGAGAGCATCTTTGGGCTTTCTGGCATCATGTTGTCTCTTCCTCTGTCTCACACAGGTCTGGAACCCACACAGGTCCTGCAGCATGCAAGGGAAGGCCGAACCCAAGCATCCAAGGAAACTTCCAGCGGTGAGCTAGTACTGGAAGGATGAAAAAGTATGATGGCGTGACACAGACAAAAGGACCACTGAGGTCGCTGTGTGTGTTCCTTGGGTTGTTATTTTCCCTTTGAGGTTAGAGAAACTCATCTTCTGCAGATCCCCGAGACTCGTGTAGGGCTTGGCTTCCGTGCAGGGTGGAGATGATGCGCTGCTAGCTCCTTGGAGAAATGCCTTTCAGGGTATCATCCAAACTTCAGAGCAGGTGTGGCTACCAGTTAGCACTCTGTGACATGAAGGCAGTCAGTACTGCCCAACGAGAAAGAAGAACTGAGGAAGAAGGGTATTGTGTGAAAAGGCATTTCACTTTAGTGTATGGTATATAACACAGTAGACGCGGGTTGCAGTGGGAGATGTATTTCAAACTTTGAGTTGAGGTAAAGTGGCTAGAGCATCCTGGAGTCACTAGGAATCCCACCCTTTGTGGTGCTGGTGCTGGGGCAATGCTGAGCCCTTCCCAGGCAGTTTCTTCAACTGTAGAATAAAACCATACAAACCATCACCAATGTCCTTTCCTGAGACCCAGGATGCAAGCAGAGGAGTCTCAGTTAGGAGTTGGAGGCTGGGGTTCTGAGCTGTGTTCTCCATTCTTAACCAAGAGCCTTAGGCACAATGCTAATTCCACTTCCACCTACAGCTTTCTCTGAAGGGTGGAAACGAAGATGTCTGTGTGCCCTGCTGCCCTCTGGTGGCAGTCGCTGGAACTCACCGCAGCCTTGACTTGGAGCTTGAATTTGTTGTTGGCAGTGGCTTCCCAGATTCTCTTGTCTCCTTGTCAGAAAGGTCAAGGCAAAGTTGATTTCCAGGTGCTTTTGTGGATCCCCATATGTGTGTTGTGAGGTCTCTACAAAGTCCCTCCCACTCAAATGTCCACTCTGTGGAGAGCAGGAGATGGCGGCTCAGTGGATCAGAAAACGTACTATGAAAGCAAGGGGATCTGAGTTCAAATCCTATATACGCCCATGAAAGCCATGTGTGGCTTCTCAAGCCAGTAACCTTTTCATTAGGGGAGGATACAGGTAGATACAAAGAACTGAACGGTGAGCAGGCCGAGACAAACAGCAAGCCTCACTCACAGTGAGACCTAGTCCCCCAAATAAGGGAGAGAGAGCAATCGAAGATACACACATACTCCCCTCAAGATAAATGGCCATGGAATTGGGTAATGAGTAGAGCTAATGGAGATTTAATTTTTTTCTTAATTATTAATTTATTAAATTTTATTTAATGGCTTGATGGGGCCTACCTGTTTCCGGGTACTTAGTTGTGTACCACACACTTGGAAGGCATCTTACAGGTATAAACAATGATTTTTTTTTAAGCCAACAGAGTAGGACCTGATGTTAGAGAATTGAGCTAATTTCTTATTTATTTATTACAATTTATTCACTTTGTACTCAACTGTAATCCCTCCCTCATCTCCTCCCAGTCCCACCCACCCTCCCTCTTCTCCTCCTAGGCCCCTTCCCTTGTCCACTGATAGGGGAGGTCCTCCTCCTCTTCCCTCTGAACCTAGCCTATCAGGTCTCATGGGGCTGCTTGCATCCTCTTTCTCTGTGGCCTGGCAAGGCTGTACCCCCAGGGGGAGGTGATCAGAGAGCCAGCCACTGAGTTCATGTCAGAGACAGCCCCTGTCCCCCTTACTAGGGAACCCACTTGAAAACTGAGCAGTCTACGGGATTCCTCTGAGCAGGGGATCTAGGTCCTCTCGATGCATGGTTCTTGGTTGGAGTATCAATCTCTGTAGGCCCCCATGGGCCCAGGTTTTTTGACTGCTAATTGTCTTTTTAACTTTCTTTTGCATTTCTTTCCTGATGGCACTTCCACTTATTCATACTTCCATTAAAGATCTAATTAAATTCCATTCGGTCTCTGACTTCCTGTAAGAGGAATAGTTTCATAGCAGATTTTTTTCCTTAAGTCTCATGCAGCATTACTCTGAGGCAAATGTCTAGTGAGTTAAAAGGAAACTGGATGTTTCTCAGCATTGTCTCTGGTTCCACAAAGGTCAATTGTCTGCAGACAAGTCGGGGGCTTTATACTCATGACTGATGCTTCTTCAAATACCTGGAAGCCAATAGTTTGGATGTTTGCATTCAGTCAGTGTTAATAATTTTATGTTAGACATTGAATGAATGGATGAATGGATGAGTAGGTGGAGGCTCTGATGAAGTGCCTGAGCTGTAGTTTCAGTGCACAGCATGTGAAGCAGATCCGGTGAGTGGACCAGACCACATTGTTACATGGCAGGAGCCATCGATCCAGAGTCAACTCGGGGTATCTCAATGATGACCCTGAAAAATCTGAGTGCACATTAGGCAAAACTAGCATCAAAGCATGTTTCAAAACAACAACATAGATTATTAAACCACTTTATGAGATTGTGGGTGTGAAACATGGAGTTTTTTAAATTTTAGAGAAAGCTCACTCCACTTATGACTACAAGCATCTTCTTGACAGTTTGGCTTGGGGTCCATAAGTAGTCAAGACATTAAAATCAAGTGTCTACTCCGTAGACATGGCCTGAGTTCTGGGCTGAGTTCAAAGCAGGGTCCTTCGCTTAACAGTGATGAGATTAACTTCTATTTGAAACTCCTTATGCTGGGACCATTTTGGACAGAAGCTAGAAATAGTCCTGGAGCTTTAGGAACACTAATTAAGATGTGGAGAAAATGTTAAGTCCATAGTTGAGTTCCTGTCCACAGGAACTGAATCATGGACAAAATGTCTCTCTCATTCTCTTGGTTGGAAATGGCTATTGCTTCTGCTGGGAGGGAACAAAACGTGGTTTTAATGTCTCCCACCAGCAGAGAAATTGCTTGAGTGGCTTCAGCGTTCACAGAGACATAGACTAGAATGCAATAGCCAGGCATGACATCAAATGCAGTGCCATTTAAAGGATTAATATGACTACATGATACGATTACCCATTCAAAGGAACACTGAAATTCTACAAAAGTTTACAGCAACATTCCCCAAAGCAGGATGACCTTAAAGAAAACATGGGTAACTATTTGTGCCTCAGTGGCTGTATGTCCATCTCAACACATTAAAAACATTCATAGCTCACAGAGCTTACCTGTGATATTGTGACTAATTCCGTGACTAGTTTTGCTTAGGAAAGGCCTGAAGTAGAAGCAACGCAAAACAAAAGATGAAGAAAGATTTGCTAAAGAAAACTGATAGTGATATGTAGTTAAAATTATGGGGTAAGTACCTAAACAATGAAGCTCGAGGCATATACTCAAAGAACATATTATTTTTTCCATCCACTACTGAGAACCGGACCCAAAGGTTTGGTGATACCAGGCAAGGGCTCTTATTATTGAGCTGTGTCCAGTTCTGAGCATTAAGTTTGTGCCATTAAGCACTTTTAGGCATGATTCCAGGGCTCATTCGGAACAAAAACAAATGTGCAGAACTACCAGCAGCTTGGAACAAGCTCAGATACTGTGCTTGTGTTTACTGGAGTCTCGGGATGTGGCCACTCTTCCGTTGCCGGGGACCTTGTAAAGCTGTGTCTCTGGGACTCCACCAATGAAGGTTACTATCCAGCAGAAATCACTATGCTCAGAGCTCAGAGCTTTCTTTCAGGTGGATGAGCTTTCTTCTAATTGAGCCTAGGGATCCTCCCAGGGAAGCAGAAAATTCCAGAACCTTCCCTCTGCCCTTACTAAGATAAAACTTCTCCCTAGCTAGTTGGGTCCTAGTATACCCAACAGGACATCACAGCAGAGGGCAGGATAACAGGTGAGGTTTCCCTCTACTACCTGGAGGGGTGACCATGTGAAAAACTCCATTGTATCTCTTGAACAAAGACAAGGAAATGGGCTTCCCCTTTGCTCATATTCCCAAGGCTTTAGGGACAGAAAAAGAGCCAGGGAGGGCATACTACAGGACAGCTAGGCTGTCCAAGATCTTTTCCAGGGATATTGCTCATAAATATTCCAAAGTAGAGAATCCGTTCTGAAGCTGGACTTGTTTCAGACTTCTGGGGGGAAACGCATCAAGGCGGGATGTGGGGCGTTGGTACTGGATATGGTGCAAGGAGGGCTAGCCTTGCTGAGTGCTCTAGTAGAGCAAGTACACAAGCAGTACCCAGAGCTGGTGCTGGGGATGCCATTTGGGGGTCTGGGAGTTGCTGATTGCTTTCTCTGTCACAAAGCCTTTGATTTCTACTGGCTCATGTGTACACATGTGGGTATTCCTGGTGGCCTGACCATTGAGCATAATTAAAAGAAACGATTGGCTTTCTCTTGATGCAAACATCTGGTTTTACTTGAAACAAGATGACTTAGCTGTTTCAGAAACATTCTTGTAACCCTGGATTCACATTTTCTTCTTAAAATATATATTTTCTCTGTTCGGGCAGCATGGTAATGTAAACACCCCGTGTAACTGACAACCGACACTTTCAGAAGTATGTGGGGCTCCAAGCACCGGGGGAACCGCAGAATGATTGCGTTTTTGATTTGATCACTGGAAATCTGTTTCAACAGTCACTCTGATTTAAACAATTACTCTGATTTATACTCCAAACGCTGTAATTTGCAGAAAATGTAACCATGTGAGGACATTTTTGTAGAGTATGTCTTGGCAACTCCTCTGTTTTGTTGTGATGTCATTCCCCTTGGCTTCAAGGAAGCTCAGAGGGAACAGAAGAAGGGAAACAGGGCTTTTCTTTTGATGTGTTTTCTTGACTGCCATGGAAAACGTTCCCAAGTCTTCCTGGTGTACCCTACCTTACTCCCTGCCCCTAGGGCTATCTCTGCAGGGTAACAGATGGCATTCAGGATGTATGCAATATCAAACTCTCCTGTAGGTCGAATAATTCAGCCCAGAGGATGAGCTAGGTGATTTTTATGGTCCTATCTCCCATTCCCAATTTAGGCAGGTCAGGTGGGATGTCTACTTTTCCATGACCTACACCCAAAGTCGTGGCCATGAGGCTCAATTTCTTCATTGCCCAGGAGGGAGGAAGGTTTATCTGGCTGAAACAATACTGCAAGGGTCTTCGAGCAAGCTAGTATCAGAGGCTAGAAACGGAGTATTCTGCAGAAGCTTATAGATGCAGATGATTGCACGTTGGTCCTGTTTTGTGTGTAGAGAGTTCATGACAACAAAATGAGAAATGTATTAGTTGCAAGTGTCATTACTGTGACAAAATACCCAAGAAATGCAACTTAAGGAAAACAAGGTTTATGTTGGTCCGTAGTTCTAGGGAATACATAAAGGCAGGGAGGATGTGGGATCAGGGTGGTCTCCTTGTGTCCACAATTAAGAAACTTTTAAGAGATGAAGAGACATTGGAAGAAGTGAGTGGCTGGGGTGGGTTTTGAGGCTTTATACCTAGGCCTCACTTCCTGTTCACGCTCTGCTTCCTGCGTGTGGATGCAATATGAACACCTGACCCATTAACTGATACACATGCCTACCTTCTGTCCCTGTCACCACATCTTCCTCCCTTTCTTGGACTGTAGCCCTCTTGAACTGTAATCCAAAACAATCTTTTTTCCCCCCATTTTTATGTTGTTTTTATCAGGATATTTTATTACAACAACTGGAAAAGAAACTGAGACAGCCTCACTGGCTGGTTCAGGATCTACCATATCCCCAGATATCAATGACCTAATAGGTCCACCCGTCCATCTGTTCCAAGGTCGTTGAGTCACTTGCTATGGTGGCTCCCTTGGGTGGCCTGTGGGAATGTCTAGATCCCAGATGTGCTACAGGAAAGCTGAAAATAGCTCAGAAAAGTTAACACGTGTTCCTAGACTTCCCTCAGCCCTGGCGTGTTCCACAGTGAGGTTTATGTCTACACCCAGCTGCTCACTTCTGCCGGCTAGGCTCTGCCGTTCCACAGCCTTCCCACACAGCGCCACCACCTGCACACCAGGTTCTCAAGCATGTGAGTCTGTGGGGTCAATTCACATTCTATCCTTTCATGGCTTTCTCCCCAGCAGCACAAGGACAGTTAGGTGAACGGGGAGGCTGGCAGGTGAAAACAGAACTAATATTGAATATTAACTCCCACAAGCTGAGCCCTACAAAATATGGGCCACCTATTTTTTTTTCATTATTATTTATGACCTCGTTAACCTTGATAGGTTAACATTGACTGTCAACTTGATAGGATTTAGTTGGAGACAAATCTCTGGTGTTGTAGTCATGTTGGTCAAAGACTACAAGAAACTTACCTCAGCATCTCAGTGGGTAACAAAATAAAATGCCCCTTTCCCTGGATTTTTCTTCTAGTTCTCCAACATTATGGAGCCTGCCAGTGTCACCCCAGATTTCTTGCATATCATCTCTGCTCTCTATAATGTCTTAGAATAGGAAGGTTTGGATTCCTGGCTTTTCCCTTCCTCCACTTTCAAATGGGCAGCAGCTATCACAGGCTATATTGCAGACGAAATGATGTAGCCTGAATTTCTTATAATGTTTTCCCAAAGTTACACTTGTTTCCCGACTGGACATCTGTTTAGAACTCTATCTAAATACCTGGTTCCCTTCTCAGACTTGAATATCAAACCATATTACCAAACCAATCAATTATTATTATTATTTTTTGCCTTTTTTCCTTTAGTATTTCATCTCCATACTATGCTGTTCAACCTTGATGAATGCCATTATCATCTCCCCAGTTGATCAAATGAAACATGCATCATCTTGAGTCTCCTCTTTCTCGCATGCTTCACATTGAGCTCATCAGCAAATTGCATTGGCTCTAACCTCAAGATGTGCCTCATACCCCAAATATTTCGCATATTATTCATTGTTATTTTATTTTAAGCTACCCTCTCTCTCACTTGGACCACAGTGACAGCCTCTGAGCTGCGGTTCTATCTCTACTTTTGTCCTTACAGACATGACATTTTTATCCTGTTGTTCTTTCATCCATCAGAGGACATTTGATCATATCTGGAAACATTTTTGGTTGTGACTGCTATAAGCATAGAGGAGAGAGACAACTGATATCTAATGGAGAGAAATCATAGCTGTCACTGAAAATTCTTCTATGTATTAGATATACCCCATCCCAACAAATTCTTTGGCTCTGAAAGGTGAAAAGTACTGAGATAGAGAAGCCCTTCCTAACACAGTAGCAGGGAGACAACCTACTTTTTCTAAAGTATAAATTAAAATATCTTATTTTAATAACAGTAATATAAAAACACTTTTTATTGCTGTAAGGAAACATTATTTACTGAGGTTTAAAAATCTCTATATAACCAATTGCCCATCGACTTCACCCATTTCTCATTTCTCCATTTTGTCTATTTACAACAACCAACAGCATGGGTCCTTTTGTCTTAAGTATTCTAAACTTACTTGTGGCTCAGGCCTTTGCCCTTGCTGTCACTTCTGCCATATGCTTAGCATGCAAACTTTGCCGGGTTGTTGTCTCCAAACTGACATCTCAGGTCAAATGCTACTTCTTCAGCTACTTCTTTGAACTCAGTATAAAACAGGCATTGTCAATGCCTGTATCCACCGTGTTACCCAAGTTCATCTTCTTCATAGAACTTACCCATACCTAGAAATTATACTTTTTTCTACTTATTTGTGATCTGTCTCTCTATGCTAAGCTTCTGGAGGATAAGAATATTCCAGAATGGTACCAAGAAATGCATCCATACAGATTGCTAGCTAAGGGGCAGAGAATGCAAAAGAGAATATATACATATATAAATATTTTAATATATTTAACTAAATAAGTATGTAAAATACATAAGCATGTTATAATGCATGTATATTACATATGTCTGTAGAACTGCATGTTTTTATTTAGATTGTTATTTTAAATATAACCCCCTGTTGTAAATAGGAGGATATGAAATACTCATTTGTTATTTAAAATGATACTCCACTTTCCCTTTGTTCCCCACAGTGGATGAAAGGAATTGCCCTTGCAGATTGGCCATTTTCACTGAGCTCTGGTCAGCCATGTATGTCCTTGCTGGACAAGGATGATCAAAAACCATTTAAATACCAGTGTAAAGACTTTGATTCCTACCACTGTAAGATATAGGCAGAAGTTCCAGGTTGTCAGAAGCTATTTGGAACAACAGACTGACCTTTGCCAGTACAGATGTGGCTTAAAATTGCACAGTTCTGGGACACTGTGTGTCTGTGGATGGGAGTGTGACTTGGTGACTGAGTGCTCACTCATTTGCAAGTGCAATGTGTGTGTGTGTGTGTGTGTGTGTGTGTGTGTGTGTTTGCCCACACACAATCCTCCAGGGGCCAAAGGCTGACCAGGGCAAAGAACATCATGAGCATCAACCCAGGGAAGGGCGGCAGGAGGAGCATTTGAATTGGATCATTTGAAAGGGTGGCAGCTGTTTGGTGATTTTGCATACTTGTGTGACCATGACCCACCTTCAAACCCTTTCTTGATTTGTTTTAGAAATGTTTCTTGTCTTTTCTGAACCTCGTTCATTTCCTGATCTAAAACCAGTCACTGATAATTGACTTATTCTCCTCCAAATGCCAAACACTCATTACTGAGACACAGTGCCCCACTCTGTCACTCTCTTCCTGCTAAGGACTGTATGTTTTATCTGATAGTGCTGAGGTCTTTGTTACTCAGACTGGGAGGTGCGGGAGAGAGAAAAGCAGAGAGGTTTGGGAGCTTCTGTTGCAAATGGAGGGTCCTCTGGCTGAAGAACAAGGCACAGCTGGAATGGGGACAGTCAGGGGGAAATGGAGCCAGAAAGGGCTCAGTTGGGGGCCAGTTTTTTTTTTTTTTTTTTTTTTTTACTTATTGATGAAAGAGAATGAGGTTTGAAGACTCCATTAAGCACAGGAGATGTGGTTGAAGAAGGCAGGGAAGGAAGACTTTAAAAAGGGTTCCAGTGTGTTATGATGGTCATGCTGCTGAGGGACCTCAGCACCAATGGATGCTCTCTGTGACTTTGATGGCCAGACCAAAGTTTCTTTTCTGATGATTCTTAAGAGAACATCCAGGAAACTAGACTATTGAAGTGAGAACCAATTTACACTGTTGTCTTGAGGATTAAATATGGATTTTGTGTGTAAACCTTCAGCATAAGATCTGGTTAAACATGAAGCACTGAATAAAATTCTAATATTTGTTATACAAATCCACAATGAGGATGATAATCTGTCTTCGGCCTCTCAAAATATTGTGTCTCAAGAGTACACATCTAAATTGTCACTAATTTAGCAATTGTTTTTATTGCTACGGGTTTTTGCACAGCAGCTCCTACCCCAAGTTCATGAGTATGGATCTTAGACCAACTGTACTCAGCTGCATTGAGGGCCAGAGTAATGGAGCTCAGCTGTAAAGGCACCAAGTTCCTTTCCCCAGACCCCCAGGACATAAGTTTGTGAAATCAGAAGAGGGATAACAATAACGATAAATAGATCAATTACAGATCTACTTCTTTATAGTAGGCAATTATAGTGGATAATAGCTGGGTTATCACTTTGCATCCTGGTGAGTGGGTCCCAAAAATTCCGTCTGACAAGGCTACCTGCTCCTACTCTGTGTCAGTCTCCAGTAAGCCCCCATCTTGCTCCGTGGTTCTGAGAGTGGTTTACTTCTTTACAATCTGCCCGCTCAGGGCAACTTAATTATCACATATTGCATGAAAGTACCAGGACAAGGTTTGAAGCAGTATGGACACGTTTAGAGAGAGCTTATAGAATTTCAGGACCTGGCACAGTGCCTGAATCAGCAGAAATGCTGGCTCTACCACTTGTCCTGCTGCCCATCTCAGCTTTTTTGTTGGACACACTCCATCTTGTTGGTCAGGGCTCTAACTTTCCCTGAGAGACAGCCTCCCAGAATGGTAAAGGCTAGCTGCTAAATGCTTGGAGCCGAAGTCCAGTTCCTTGCCCCCAGCAACTGATTTATCTGAGACAGTGAGTGAACACTTTTTTGTGCTTCAGTTTCCTACTTTGTGAAGTGGCTGTGCTGTTATATCTGTTCTATGCAGTTGCTATGAATGTGCATGAGTTAGTATTGCTTGGGCATGCAGTGATCAGTATGTGTTTGTGAGGAGGATGATGACGATAATGATGATGAAGACTTTCTTCCTTAGGACAACACTATCCATACAGACCATACAGAATTGTTTGTTCTAGAAAAATATCTTGCTTAGCATAGCTTGAAGCAAGCCAGGCTCTGGATTCTGGAGGAGGAGGTGGCTAATTGGTCACGTCTTTATGAGTAATCAGGGACCCCCTGTAGGAAGGAATGCTGGGAAAATCTGTATTCACACTGCAGAGAGCAGAGCAGGGCAGCACCACGTTGAGCCCCAGACACACTTAGCATCACATGTGATGCCGAACCGATTCAGATAACAACAGTTACCAATGACACAAGGGACGCTTCCCTTTAACCACAAATACTCATTCCTTCCTGGCAGTGAACCACCCATGTAACTGTGGGAAGAATTAAAATATTACCCTAAGTATTTGGTTGCCATGGGAAGTTAATAGGTTGGACATGAAAAGCCTCTTCCCATGACCCGGTTCAGTGCCTTGAGGATGGCAATCAAAGCCAGCGCACTAGGTTTCCTTTGGGAGGAAAAATTAAGAGTTTATTTTCCTTTTATGCTCAATATTTTACACCAGGCAGAGATTTTTTTTTTGAGGGGGTGGGCGAGGAACAGGTGGAATAAAATGAACAAGGAACCTGATGTGTAAAGCTAGTTCTACAGTAAATTTTGTCTAAATTCTCATTTTTACCTTTGGTAGACCTTATCTCCCTAAGTATTATGGCTTCCATCCACAAAGATTTCTTGGGTGCACAGTGACATCATGAGGCAAAAATGGTCTTTGGAACAGTTAGAAAAGACAATGCTAGAATAAGACACAGACCGAGAACTGTAGAATGAAGCTGTGCTTTCCTCAGGAAGGATGTCTTCTAGTTTTTATCCCCCTGCAGCTTATCAGGGATGACCTGGGCCCATGATTAAAGTGGGCCTACAACTCTCTTCCCACAAGCACTTCTTACCAACTTGGTGGAAGGATTTAAATGTGTTCTGTTGACTCTGACTCTCCAGGAATGTGAGACCCCTACCATATTCACGTGACCCTAGATACTTTTTTCACAGTTGCTGTAGGGGCTGTGACTTCTTCTGGACGATGTGAGGTATGCTCAGTGGAATGGTATGGGTACCATCTCAGTTCTGGGCTGTGTAGATGGAAAGGGAAATCCTAGTAATGGGCCTAAGATGATAAAATTAGACAGGCCAGAAAATATTTATGGGAGAGGAAGGGATTGAAGGTCACTGTGCTAAAACAGTGGCTCCTGTGGGACTAACTCATATGCAACTTTGAGATTTTTAGGTGGTGAACAGAGAGGAGATGTCTAAAATGTGAGATGCATAGCCTTGTTCTCAAATCTCAGGTGTCCTCTTTTTGACAAGTGTGGAGGCTCTGCCTTAGATGGTCATGGCTAAGTTCAAGAATACAGTGTTCTTGGATGGGACAGGGTCTCCCAAGCTGCTGTCTTGGGAGTTTCAGAGACGTTAGGGTATATTGAGGTATTAGATTTTTATCATCATTTTACGATTATTAATAAGCATGTTTATTTTTTATGGTGGCAACAGTCTAGTATACATTGAGGAGTCTGGAAATGAATCACAGGATTAGGTGAACTAAAGATTCTCTCTTATCAATGATAAAGACACCTTACAAAAAAGAAAGAGTAGAAGAAATAGGTACCTATTGAATTTATGATTTTATAGGAGAGCATTTGGGGCAGGGATCACCTGGCCTGGCCAAGCCCAGTTCCTTTTAGTTAGGATGCTGCATCTGTCTGTGGTCAGCTACTGGGTTTACTGGCAGCTGGTTGGCTAAAAAAGGCTCACTGAGGTGGCTCATCTCTGACCCATGTAACCTTTCCAGATTTTAGTCCATGACCGTGATGGCACAATCCCAAGAGGGCATGTAGCAGCGTACAAAGACGCTTGAGGCTCGATGTTGGAGCTCATATAACATTCTGGTCTCTGCATTCCATTACTTAAACCAAACCACAAGGTCAAGAAATGGAGTCCACCTCTTAATGGTAGAAGCTGCAAAGAATTGTGGCAATTTTTGCAATTGACCACAGGTGTCCCCTGTGCTTTTGTTAGCTCTAAGGGTTTGCTTCCAACCTTTTGAAGTCCCTAAAATCATTCAGGAAAGTGAAATCTGAGAAGAATGCCAGGGTTTGAGAGATTATAAGGATTCATTTTTAACGTCAAAAAATTTCCTAAGCTCTGTAGAATAGTTCAAGGACCTTTCAAATGAGTGTTTGAAAAAAAAATGACTTAATAACTAGATGTTACTGTGAATTTGAGAAAATCTTGAGGTAAATTTGTATCTTTAATCATGCAGGCATTTGTATGCATTAAAAAGTATTTAAAGTTCATATGATAAAAGATGCATTAAGGTCATAGGCATTGCTCAGTGTACAGAAAGCTTTTTGGAGCTCCTTGGAGTAGCCCTGGAATATGATAAAGACTTGGGGACCCTAGGAAATCCTAGTGTAAGGACCACTGTTTCAGACCAAATGAAGAACTTGAATGCTTTTGGAGGGTGTCTAGCTCTGTCTCCTCTGCCCGTAGGAAGTGTGCAGGTATACACACTTGCCCTTACTGGGAGGCTGCCCTGGAAACTTCTCCACTTCCTTCACATCATCTCTTCTCAAACCACCAACCCTCGAGTCAACCAGCCAGGTAGAAAATTCCACGATGGAAGATCAAATACTGAGTTTGTAATTTCTAGGGTGAACAAAAAATTCTGGCTGTGGGACTCCGTGTATGCTTTCCATCCTTGCGTAACTCCCAGCCACTAGCAGATACTCCTTGCTTCATAAGCAGAGATAAATATTTGGAAACTAGAATGGAACACGTTTGAGACACTGTCATGGTCTAGCTTAGGGACTTGCGTGGACTGTCATGGTCTAGCTTAGGGACTTGCGTGGCTTACTGTCCCATGTTTGGGACAGCAGGGAGCCAAGGGCACAGATACTGGATCACCCCAGCTCAGAACTAACCTTCCAAGGGGGAGAGTAAAGACCCACAGAGAACAGGGGAGAAAATCCTATTTGGCCTCCTCAGAGTGCCACTTCTAAAGCCATTTGTGTCAGCTGACCTCATGTGGATATCTGCAGTCACAGAAAAATCAAGGGCAGCCATCACTCTTATTTTCCCCTTTCAACTAGAATATTAAAAGAAGCTTTAACATTTTCTACAATGGTGCATTTCAGAGTTCAAGTTTCCTCCTGAGGGGCGGCTCTGAACGAGAACTTCTCATTTCAAGCCTGATTTCATTCAGGAAGTTCCTGGGAATTAGGCAAGAGCAGGAAGACCAGCAAACTGAAACTCCTCTGCATGACTTAGCTACTGTCTCCCTGGTGCGCTTGGCAGCAGGTCAGTCTTTCGGTACCAAATGCTTACTTTTTGCCAGCTTCCTCATTGTCCTTGCTACCACTACCACCACCTATACCATCATTCCCATCTTTACAAAAAAAAAAAAAAAATGTTGGCACGGCACTAAGATTTACATTCCGTGCACTCTGTTAGCCCTCAGTCTGGAACTTGGACCATCCTGGGAGAGCTATGGAGGATACACTGAGTGCAGGTTAGTTAGAGAGAAGTAGCCTAGTTGGTCTTGAGACTTTCTGAGATAATGGATAGATGAGAGTCCAGAACCTGTCGGTCTGGAAGGGAGTACAGGTCAGGAAGCCCAGACTTGTTTTCTAACAGAGAGACACTGACTTGTACTTCAAACCCTTGAATCCAGAAGCTCCTGGACAAAAGTGTAGAGCATGTCTATTATGATTCAATTACGTAGTGATACTTACTCATCAATAGGACAGCCCTCTTGTCTGTTAAATTGTGAGGAGGGGGCCAAGAAGAATGAATTCTTCTCCCAAAGATTGTGGTGGTTGCAGCCCAATGTGTAACTTCTCAGTTTTTGGATTTGAATAAATGAGAAGCAACAGAATGTCATTTTGTGTCTTTCCAAAATCCACATAACCTTAAAGTGATGTGATTATGAGATGAGGTTGTGGAAATGATTAGGTTATAAAAGATTTTCAATAAATGAGATTGGTACATTTATATAAAAATGGGTGGGGGCTGGGATGGAGCTTATTGGTCCCTCAAACCATGTGAACTATAGCAGAAGGTACTATGCGTGAGGGTGGGCCCTCACCAGACACTGAATGAACTAGATCGTGGAAGCTGAGCTCACAAAACCATGAACAGATTTCCGTTGTTTATAACGTACTCAAAGATATATTGTTGAAACAGCCTGAATGGACAAAGAAACAGATGCTTAGAGATGCCAAGAGAGGATAACAAGGTGGCTATTTCTGTTCTGTTGCAACAAAACTTTCTGCTTGATGAAGATGCTTTCTCAGAGGGTGTGAAAAGCTCAGTCCTCTGAATCTATAGCTCTTAAGCAGGGAGATTTTGCTGTGTATTCTTTATCAATGTCTGGGGAAAGCTTGGGTGGTTACTTAAGTGAAACGGGTGCCTTGGCATCAAGTAAATAGAAGTCAGAATGCTGCTAAACACTAGAACACACAGGACAACAACAATAAAAAAATTATTCAGCCTTAAATGTCCATGGTGGTAAGGTTGAAAAGTCCTGATTTGAGGAAAGTCTGCAAACTGCATCAGTCTAGGAAAAGACCAGAAGGGAAAGGGAGGGCTAAATGGGCCACTGCCATAGCTTGGGGCCCAGAACAAGTGAACTGGAAACCTAGCTTTGAAATCTGGGGCAATGTGCCCATAATTAAGACAGAACAGCAAATTGTAGAGACCCCTGATTTTATTAAGTCCTTTCTCTCCATCAACTACTCTACTGTGACTTATAGAAGATATGAATATAATTGGCTTCCCTTGAAGTCTTTACCTGATACCTCCAGGTAATGACTGCTGACTCTGACTGCTGTAATGAAAGTGAAGTTTGTATCAAGGAAACTTCTATTCATCAAAAAATCAGGTATCTGGGAGAACAGACTCTGGCCCCTTTCTATATAAAGTTGGATGTTTTTGGGTGTAGAGGGAAAGAGAGAGAGAGAGGGAGAGAGAGAAGAGTTGGGTTTGGCTCTGCATGTGGAATCATGGCTTTGTGAATTGTGGTCCTGGGGCCTAAGCCTGGATGAGTTATACGTGTTCCCTGTGCTACACGTTCTTCCTCAGCACACAGACCCGATGAAGGAACTGCAGGCCGGATTACAAAAGGGATGTGCTCCTTTCCTAGATTTGGCTTGTATCTTGAAAAGACGACAGTCAGCCTTTTAGCTGATGCTAACAGACACAGCAGGCTCTGCCCCATGCCTTCATATTTCATCCTGCCTGAAACCCCTCTTTCACTCTAGGCAGGATCAATGAGAGTGTGAAGACTTCTGGTGAAAGTCCTTACTAATTTCTGACTTGACTTCTTGGGAGATCATGAGCATATTGCTTCCTGACAGGGCTTCAGTTTACGAGCACCTCGAGAACAGTGTGGTAATTCAATGCTATTTGTCTCTGCATGTGAATCCCCAGTGAGTCTAAGACCTGACAAGTGATGAACATGAACGGATGGGGACGGGATGAGAGGAAGGAGAGACTGGAAGGATGGATTGACAGACTCTTAAGAAGATGGATTAGTAAAAGGGGAAGTAGATGGAGGGAAAGGTGGTGCAAGGGTGGTCAATTTTACACTGTACTTGTTGGCGACCTGTAAGGTATGTGATAATCAGTTTATCTTTCTGATATATACCATCCCACGGGTGTCTGAGGGGCTGGGAGGGAAACATTTAGGATGGTTGAATTGAAAACATTTCATAACTGAGGAAACCGAGGCCACAGGTTGGGTGTAGAAATTAGACATATTTCCCCTTCCCCCCTTCTGTGTTAATCAGAACATTCCTATCTTTTTACCAGAGCTGTGATAAATCTGTTGAGGCAGAACAGACATTCAAGACCCTTTAGTTTTTGGATAGACAGTGGCCCTATTTATGGAACACAGCCCCAGAACTTCATGGGAGAAGAACAAAAATTGGTTGTGGCTTGTGGACAATCCTGGAGTTGCCATGGCCTAGATAAATGCTTCCTGACATGATGTTGAGCTTAAGCCAAGAGCCTTCTGGGGGTGAGGTCAATGACAGGCAGAATGATAGGCAGAGAATCCACAGGCAGAGCCTGAGCAGGTCACAGATGTCAGACATTTCCACGTTGTCATTTACTAACAGTGTGTCCCTGGGTAGCTTGCTTAATCTCACGAAGCCTTAGTTTTCCCAGATGTAAAATGGAGATAATTGAAATACTAACTTCAGGGTAAAGATTAAATGAGGAAAAATAAATGCATGCAGGATACTTCTGTGACTGAGGTAAGGTGTGTATTCCACAAGCACGGCTTGAGTGTCAGACCCCAGGTGTGTTCCGGTGAAGTGTATTCTGCCTATGTTCAAGTTTGGCTGTTAGCAGCACACAGAGGGAGGGAAGCTGCCAGCTGCCTGCTTTAAATGGCATCTGGGAAGACTCTGTCATATATTGGAGATGTCAGCCAAAGAACATGGGATTTCCAGCCAACTTCCTCGTTCGTTCAGCTACCAAGTGTGGTCTAGTTTTCAGAGGCAAGGCTACCACAGCTCTGTCTTTTGTATTTTTGTCTCAGGAAGTTTAGCCAGAGGAGGAAATTGAGTTGTGGCTTGGTTGCAACCCAAGATGCAGACATTTTCCTTTTTGATAGGCGCATCCACCACCCTCTGGATGGCCCCAGGAGACCCGCGGGAATGGAGAATCCCAGTCAGCAGTCAGCCCAGGAATTGATACCATTTGAGAGGGGATGGAGAATAATGCGACTGTCATATGGTCAATGCTTTGTACACTCCCTTGTAGGAGGAACAAACCAATTAACTAATGGAATGTGGAGCATTTCTGAGAGCTGCAGGGGCTCCGGACAGCCAAGAAAAGTTGCCAAACAGGTCCCTGTGTGGATAGGAGTCTGTTCCTGGTGCTAAGTCTGGCCAGAACTAAAGCTTTAAACCTATTCTGGACATTCACTTGAATTCTGCTCTTTTTCTCTCTCACATGCAGATGGTAGAGCCCTCTTTGAATGGGCTAGTTTCTGTATCAGGGCCAAACAGCAAACCAAGTTCTTTTCATGCTGGACTCTTGACTCTCGAGTCCCTAAGTGCTGGTGGAGTTCATGGTACTCTCTGTTGCAATGGTGTCTGGATCTCTCTTCTCTGCTGGTTCCTGTCTGTTCAGGCTGAAGATGCTGTTCTCTCTGTCTCTGTCTCATCCATTCCTGTCTCTGTCATATCTGTCTCTGTCTGCTGCTGTCTCTCTGTCTCTGTCTTTCCCTGTCTCTCTGTCAGTCCCTGTCTCTGCCTCTCACTCTCTTTGTGTTTACACACCCAGGTATGTGTGTGTACAGGTCAGAGATACACACTGGGTGTGTTTTTCTTCCACTCTCTATGTTTTCAAGACAGGGGTTATTACTGAACCCGGAGCTTTCCCTTTCAGCTAGACTGACCACACCCCCAGGATTTGCTGTCTCTGTCTATCTCCCAATACTGGGTTAAAGGGGCATGCCATTATGCCTGGCTTTTCCACGGTGCTGGGGATCTGAATTCAGATCCTTATGTTTTCACGGCAAACACTTGACACATGGAGCCATCTCCCCAGACACCGAGGTTGCCAAGCCTTCCTGAGATTGGACTTCCAGAGACAGAGATTTTCAGTGGGCACCAGTGAAGGATCTGGAACAAAGAGTACAGTGATCAACTAGTGATGTCTGTCATGGATGAAGACACGTAGGCTAAATAGGAACTGACATTCAGTGAATGATTTGGAAGTGTTTGCAGGGTGAATGAGTAGAATGGACAATGGAGGTTTCTTGCTGAACATTACATAGATAGATAGTTTGTTGTAGAATATAGACCAGAAAGCTGCCATTTTGTTTATTCCTATTTAGCCCTGACTGGCCTGGAATTTGCTATGCAGACCAAGGCGACCTCAAACTCACAGAGATCTACTTGCGTCTGCATATACTACTATAAGCTTCCTTTTGATTGGCAGCTTTGATTTTTTTTTTCTTTCTTATATGATTTATTTTGTTTTGTTTGTTTTTTCGAGACAGGCTTTCTCTGTGTAGCCTTGGCTATCTTGGACTCAATTCTTTGACCAGGCTGGCCTCAAACAGAGATCCACCTGCTTTTGCTTCCCTGAGTGATAGGATTAGAGGCTTGCTCCACCATGCCCTGCTATATGATTTATTCTTGACATTAGCTTAAAGCATAGTACTGTGGAACAATCACAAGCAAAAATGGGGTTAGGGGTTAGGAACTTTGGCAAAGCCCAAAGTTCTTTCTGTAGCTCTCATTTGATGTAGTCAGATACTAACTCCAGCCTGCCAGGCACCTCTGCTGAAGGATGCAACCACAACAGGGAAACTCCCATGTTCTCTGCCTTGCAAATAAGAAGAGCTCATGTAAACTTCAACTGAGATTGAGCCAGACATGCCCTGTCTAGAAATCATTTGTTAATGACTGCAGGCTCCATTTATGTATTTATCGATCTACCTATCTAATTATTTAGTCAGTCTCTATTTTTCGTACATCGAATCACACGTGGATGTAATCTATCCCCATAAACTGATGTCTAGTTAGATGATTAGAGAATTCTGATATTGCCCAAATATGGAATCCGTTGGTTAGGAACTGGTCTTGAGTACCTATGAGGTACATTCTTGCAACTACATTCTCATGTAAAGATTTCCCTTGGGGCAAAGAAAACAGTAGACTCAGGGGGTGCTGGTTGGTTTTGGCTCTACATTTTCGGTTTCATAGACCATTCATTAGGCAGGGATTAGGGGAGGAAGAGGAATGCAGGACTCTGCCTTTATAGAGCAGGGATGAATTGCACCCCATCAGAATCACTCAGTGAAGTCCTTTCCTCCAGTGCCTGTGAATGCACTCATTTGGAAATCATCTTTGCAGTCAGAAGTAGAATGAGAAAAGTAAGGCAGCAACACAGTGAGACTGGCTCCCTTGTAAAAAGTGGGGGTTTGTGTGTAAGCATATGGGGAAATGCCTTGTGAAGACGAAGGCAGGCTTCTGGGTGATGCTACCATTAAGGAACACCAAAGACTGCCAGCAGCTAAGGTAATCCAGGGGTAGATGGTTAGAACCACTTTGCACCTCGAGAAAGGGCTAGGCCTGCCAATATCTTGATCACAGACTTTAGCTTTCAGATTAAAAGTAGTGATTCTCTCTTTACCTCTGTCTATGTATATGCACACTCACATATGTGTGTATATCTGTATGTGTGCATATTTAGATGCACATATTTAATTTCTATTTACTTGTGTATATGTGGTTACCTGTAGAGGCCAGAAGAGTATGGAGGCTAGAGGAGAGTCTTGGATTCCCTACAGTTGTGTGCCGCCTGATGTTGGTACTGAGATCTGAACTTGAATCCTCCCGAAGAGCAGCAAGTTCTCTTAACCACCGTGCCATCTCTCCAGCCCCTAATAAATTTCTGTTGTTTAGGCTACCCACTATGCAGCAGTTCCCGGGCTCTGATGTACAAATCGTCTCCAAGAAGGTAACAGGAGAACCTGGGGTTGCTTAGCGCATCCTGACATAGACACATCATGCTCCCTCTCAACCTGCTTACCAAGGATGTCTGATTGTAGCAGGCTGAATCTTATCCTCAGCTAGTATTGGAATTTCTGTTGGACTGGGTGAGGGGAGGTTTTCATCTGTGATAGCAAAGTTTGTTAGGTATAAGATGAGGCAGGCCCTAGCCATATGACTTGTATGTGCAAGCAAACTGGAAGGACCTGACTTTATACCTAGTGATTAAGCACTGTCAAATCCTCAGAGAGTCAGAGGCCAGAGGCCAGAGGCCAGAGGTCATGTGAATTGAAGTTTGCATCAGTCAAGTGGCTACTTCTATTAGGCCTGTTAGTCTGAGGACTGAGTGGAGATGATGGACGTTTCGTGAATTTGGAGAACCACTGCATGGACACTGTTTTTGAGAGCCTCATATTTGATAAACCTGCACCAAAGTCAGGATAACATCCACACCTCAACTAGGAGAGACAATTGCAGTCACAGCTTTTCATTGTTGCCAAAGTATCTTTGGCCATAAGGCTATATCCCCATGTCCCACAGCAGCTCTGAGCCTCTGTGATTTCTGGAACCATAACAAGGCATTTGGACACTAGAACTGCTTGAACTATTTATCAGAGAACCTTCCAAATACATTTAATCTAATAAGCAAAACCATATCTGAGATTCCACATGAAGATCTGAAGTGTCTTCCAGTGTTCTAGGACTGGAAACCACCATGACCTCATCTGGCTGAAAGATACCCTGTCCTCCATGGGCCCTGGCTGGGTGTCTTCAGAGTGTCTGATTGTAGTGAGCTACCACTCAATGACACAGAACTCTCCCTACCCAAAGGACTCAAGGAATTATTCAAGTCAACCCTGAGCACAGATGGAAGACATCTTCAGGTCCCTATCAGACTCAAGCCAATGTCACCCAGTGTTAAAGGACAGGTGCAAAAGGGAAAGAAAGAGTTTTCCTGGAGTCTGAAGATGGAGAAAGATACACACGGCTGCCTCTGTTCTAGTACAGGAAGAGCAGTCCAAAGAGTAGGAAGGTTCCCAGAGGGCTGAAGAGCTGTCTCCCTGGAGGAACAGGCTAAAACAAGCAGAGCTTCATAAGATGCTAACTGATGAGGTTGCTGCCCTGTCCAAAGGGCAGTGTCAGTGTTCATCTCCTTGACACTTTGTAGCCATGTGAAGAGATTCCTTAAACTGACAAGAAAGATTTAGGAGGTATTCGGAAGAACAGCCCTTCCAGACACCCTTCTCCCATCTCTAAGATGCACGGCAGTCTTCCTAAACCACTGCACATAGAAAAGTTCCTGGGGCACCATGTCAAGCTGCATCCACGTCCTCTCTCTTCCCATCCTGTATTTGTGCTCCTCAGCAGTGGGGATTTGGTTGTTGTAGCCTGGTTTGCCCAGTGCAGTCCTCATTCTATCAGAGGTTTGGCCACCAGTCCTGGGTCATCTGAGCAACTCTTCTAGTTGAGGTGTAGTTATTAATCTAGGCTCCAGTATGGGAGTCCTGTACAGGGTACTCTAGGCCAGCTAACAGAGCTTTCTTTTGGCTCACCTTCTCAGTGGCCAGTCACTTGACTGTGGCTGCTGTATCCTGTCTGCTTGCAGGGATCAGGTATCAGGGTCCTTGCTTTCCAGGAAATGGGTAATAGGGTGTTGGAGAACAGGAAGAATTTCAGGAGGAGGGTCTCACAGTCAGGCTGCATGAGGGTGTGTAACACTTAATTTTGACTTTCAACTTGATTCGATTAATGAACACCTAAGGAACTGGGGATAGTTACACATGCCTAGAACCCTCAGTACTCAGGAGGAAGAGGCAGGATGATTGACACTATTCTGAGGCCAGCCTCATATCAAGGTACAGGCCAGAAAGGCTACATAGTGAAGCCCAGTCTCAAAAAAAAATCAATCAATTAATTAAAAAAGACCAATCACTTTGTAATTCAATAAGTTATACCTTTGGGTATATCTATAAAGACATTCATGAAAGGTCTAACTGAGCAGGGAGGATATAGGTGACACCATCACACAGGCTGGTTTTGGATGGGATATAAAGGATAATAAGAGAAAACAAGCGGGGGGGAACACCAGGATTTATATCTTCCTGCTTCCTGACTGTGGACTCAGTGTGGCCAGTACCTCAGGCTCCTGCCTTCATACTTTCTGTGATACAATAGACTGTCTTCCCTCAGCCTGAGAGCTTTTAAATACAAACCTTTCTTCCCTTAAGTTGCTTCTAGTGTTTGGTCACAACAAAGTAACTAATACATGATGTCTTTAACTGCTTGGAGGAAGCAGGAAGAGAAAGATTGATCCAGAGATGTGTACTGGGGGGTGATGTTTCTTTTTATATGCACACAGGGATACATAATGCAAGTGTGTGTGTGAAGTTGTATTTAAACATAAACATTCCTACATTTTTTGGTGTCTGACAAGTGAATGGGCAGGTGTCAATGTGACATGTGCACCTCCATGCTTGTGTTTCTCCTGCTTTGGTTACCATGTCAAGAGGTGATACTTAGGGTATTTAACATTAAGCCAATCAGAGCAGACCCTGTAAATAACTCAGCATCACTTGAAGTCATAAGAAACCTATAAGGTTCATGGGAGTGACCAGAATGATGAGGGTTGGGGAACATTAGGGAATCTGGGGCAGCAGTTAAAATATTTCAATATTTCTGTAGCAGCTGGCCTTCTTTGTCCTAAACAGTGGTTCTGAAGTTACCAAAGATAAACATGGATAAGTAATCAGGCAAGTTTGTTCTGGCTAAGTGCGTGTGTGGGCTTGGAGGTTGGTTTTCAGTTCAAAGAATGACACAGTTGGAGTGACTACATGCACATCTTGTAAGTTGGTGAAAGATGAAGCAAGGTGTGTCTCATGCAGTGTGCCTGCCATTAGGAAGTCCCTAATGTTCATTGTGAGAATAACAGCGTGTTTCCATGCATGGCTATGGAGATAATGCAGATCCAGCATTTAATCCCAGGTTGCTGTCAACAAATAAGTCACCAAAGCAAAGCTATTTAACACCCCAGGTCTCAGTTTCTCCATCGGTACAGTACGGATCACAATATGTCCCCATTGATTTATTGTAGCATCATGAAAACTGTCCATACCAGGTGATCTATAGAGGAACTCTGTTACTATTTCTTCTGATGATGTTGGTATGTTGGAGCCCTCTGTAGTCTGTCAGAACCTGAAAATCTTTATAGACCACTGGGTCAAATATGTCATTTCACAGAAGAGATTGCTGTGATCTGGAGAGGTATGACAGAGAACAGGCCTTGCTGGGCCTGTGACTGGAGGATGCCATCTGAGCCATAAGGAACTTGCTTCCAGGCATGGCTTTGCTCACCGTGCTTAACCCTGGGTATCACAGCTGAACGTGGGTTCTTGTGAGATGCTTGCACTAGATAGACTTTTAATTACTCAAAATAAACTTGGACTTTGACCACTTCAGATAACTTGGCCTCATTTTTCACGTGTAGGCTGTGGTAACAGACACTCTTCATGGCCTCCAGGCTCCCAGTGACTTTGGAGAGAGAGGAGAAGTAAAAGGCTGTATCACTGGCTTCTCTGTTTGATGGCTGGCCTGGTGGGCTTGCCTAGGTGTGCCAGGTGAGCAGACTCTATTACCAGAGAACCTTCTCTTCACATTGTAAGGCCTGTGTTGGTGCTGTGCTTTAGTGGCATAGGCAGAAATTCCAAGGCCAGCCAGAATCCAGGTGCCAAATACAAAAGCTGCTTTTAGGGAGGGGGACAGAGCTAGAGGCTGGTGGCTGGTGAGGTATTTGATTGCTACTCTGCAGAGTAGGCATGTTTTTTTTTTTTTTTTTTTAAGATTTATTTATTATGTATACAGCATTCTGCCTGCACAAACGCCTACACGCCAGAAGAGGGAACTGATGGTTGTGAGCCACCATGTGGTTGCTGAAAATTGAACTCAGGACCTTTAGAAGAGCAGCTAGTGCTCTTAAGCTCTGAGCAATTTCTCCAGCCCCTGGAGTAGGCTTTTAAAGGAGCCAGAAATAATAACACTAGCAAACATTGCCAGGGCATTTGCATTCTGTCAGACACCTAAGCAAATGGCATGTGTTAACTACCACAATCTTCACAAGAAGACTTTGAGCTAAGTACCCTGACATTCCTAATTCTACCTATGAAGAAGTGAGGGTACCACATAGTCACTAAGTGTCAGGCCATAGCCCCTTACAGGAGAGGGGAGGCAGGGTCTGGGGTCTGTTTGTTTTTAGCCCCATTTGGAGGATGGGATAGAGCACAATGCTTCTTCTTCCCCTTTGGTGATATTTAGGGAGAACACTGAGAGTAACAGCACTGATGCCGACAGAGAGAAGCAGTGGATCTTTGAGGAGGACCAAAGCTCCCAGAGGGCAGCTGATGCCACATTCCAAGGCATCCACGCACAGTTGCTTAGAGAGCCTCAGGGGAATGTTGGGAGCATCATTAATCATGGGGACCCTATTGGGACTGACTCCATTTTGCCCTGCCTCTCCCCTTTTACTTCCAGAATTCTCCATGAGAAAGGAAAGAACTTCTGGGTACTCTAGGATGGGCTTCCAGGATCACAGAGGCTCTGTGGCTGGGATCAACTTTGCCCAATAATTGATAAGGCTTCGCTTAGCCCCTCCAGAGCCTGGGCTCCCGTCAATAGCTACAGAAGGCTCAAGGGTTACGAAAGCAAAGTCTGGCTATGGGAGCCCCTAGACATGCCAGCAGAACAAAAGAGGGCTGACAGTTAAAGAGTGAGAGATTCCTGGTAGAGGAGGTAGGGTGAGAGAAGGCTTGCCAGAGGACAATAATACTGGAAGTATTTGCAGGAGTAGATAGGTGACATGCCTGCCACTGGGAAATGGAGGTAAGTAGTTCAGGGCTACTGGCCAAGCCTTGTCAGCTACATTTGTGAGCTTGTGTCCTTACGTGTCAGCAGGACTGGTGGTTAAACAGTGATGGAGCGGTGGTTGAAGAGTCTCCTCATATGGACACGAGCAGAGTTTTCCTGGTTTACCTCTCCCTGTGTTTTCTCTCCCAGTAGCTCTGTGTGCACTATGGAGTAGGGCTGCTTGAGGTAAATGGAGGATTGTGGAGTTTCCTGGAGGTGGTGTGTCCTTTTCCTAGCCCTTCAGATCTCTACACTTGAGTTGAAAGACATCCCTCCACTCCCCCATCCCCGCTGCTGCCACTACCCCTGCCAGGGGCTATTTCATGGTACTGCAGTGTGAGCATCTGCTCCTGTCCCTGGGACCCCACCCGGAGGCCTGTGAGCAGACTCTCCCATAACATATTCCTCAAGGAGATGCTTGGATGAGCCAGGAGGAAGGCACAGCCTTAGCTAAGTCCCGTTTTAGCTTCCAGAGAAGCGACATCCCTGACCTCATCTTGAAGCAAACTGACCCAACACCATGACATTTACTGGGAGAAAGGCCATGGGGAGAGCTCCCTGTCTTCCTCTAGGGAAGACCACAGAATGTTCGGATCCATTCTCTTTCCTCAACTCTCAGTCATCTTCCAGTGTCTAGGAGAGTAAGCCCATCAGGCTTTAAACACATGAAAGAATTTTAAGTTCCTTTCTTAAGTGGTGACTAGTTCATATCCCAGCAGGCAATGGGCTCCTCCTGTCTTTGAGCAAGCCTGAGGCTGACACAATGGCCTCAGGGGAGGTGAGCTGTGGCAATGGGGAATGGAGAAGATCTGGATTCTCAGGGGTCTACAAGGCTTGGAAGTCACCTCTCTGGGAGCTGCCTCCTCCAGCTTTCTGTTTGGTTCACAGGCCCTTACATTAGACTTTTGCAGTTAATTCAGCGTGCATAGAAAACATGCTCTTTCTACTTTTTGACCCAAGATCATGGTGGTGGCAATTTCCTTTTAAAATAATTCATTACCTGTAGACCACTGGCGTGAAATCCCAGCAGTAGCACCCCATCAACACTCCCTCCTATAATTCTGAGGCCTCCCTTCCCTCACCCTCCCCTAGGGGGTCCTTGGCCTCTGTGTGTATACACTCATGTATTTTTTTTTTCTCACACATTCATTGTGCTGCTTTCCTTAATTTGGTGTCCTGCCAGGTGCCAGTGGGGGAGCACTCAAACACTATGTCAGTGATCTCAAAATTGAACCTCAGGGCTTTTTTTTTCTGCCAGTGGCCCGAGCAGATGTGTGGCACACTTTATTAACTCAAGTACCCACGAGTTGAAAATTTCATTAGTTTGAGGGGAGGGCTAAGTCCCATCAAGAGACCTGGTCTGGACAGACTCTTTGTGTCAAGCTGACCCCTAGCAAAACGGATTATTGTTCTAAATGAGACAAGCGATCTAATGTTCTGCCTATTAGGCACCCACAGCCTGTAACCTTTTAGAATACAAGTGTGGGAAAAGAGCGCGCTCTGCTACACCCCTGACTGCACATTCCTGACAGGTGGCAGCTGGCATCTTAGCAACTGTCGCAAGGAGCGCAGAATTATCCAGCGCTTCCCTGAGGCCAGGTATTGGGTGGGGTCAGGAAGCCACCTGCCTTGGATGAAGGAGCCCAGGAAAGCAGAGATCAATTTCCATTGCAACCCTATGGCAGGCCAGGGGACAGCCAGATTGTAAACTGGTGATAGCACGGGGACTGCCTGGCTTTTGTTTGTCCTGGGTCATTCTGGCTCTGGGCTTTGCAGTGGGGCTGTGGGGAGGCTGGCTGGTTTGTTGTACAGAAGACCTCAGAGTTTTGGGCCTGAGCCCCATCCCTGTATCTCACCTGGGACCATTTTCTTGCTTAGGGAAAAGTGAGTCATGCTGATCCAGTTAGACACCTCAGAGGCTCCTGCAGCCTGTGAAGGAGACAGTAGAGCTCCGTTGGGAGCCCAGGTGTGTATAGAGGTTGACATTGGGGAGGAGATGGGATGAGGCATGACAGGGGTCATATTCATATGTGGAAGGTGGACAGAGAATGTGGCCTTCTGCCCATAGCACTGAGAGGGACCCCTAGGGCTGGAGGGTGGGTGCAGGGTTGGGATGTCCAGAGCAATAGGGCGAGAAGGCAACGTAGGAAAGAGTAGGGTAAGAAGTGGGAGAGTCTGAAGTTGCTGTGAGCTGCTTCCAGACACTAGTGATTATCCCGTAGCACACTTTCTCTGGATACAGTTTGCCATTTAGACATGGGTAGCCCTGAGGCAGAGAAAAAGTCCCAACAGAGAGTACTTAGGAAACATCTCTGGTGGCCTTCTGGTCTCCAGTGAGGCCTGAGTTGGGAGTCCAGCCTTTGATACACCCAGCCCTTTTGAGACGGAAGGCTGGAAGCCTTGGAATGCAGCCTGAGGGCCTGGGCTTGGACCTCTCAAAGTCTTGGTGACATGGCCTCCCAGAGAGCAGGGGCTAGAGCTATACTGGTCCCTACCTTCCAACAGACAGAAAGCAGAGCTGGTTGTAAAAACTTAATTAAATGAAATATTTTAACAAGAAATTCCAAGAACAGAATGCCCTGCTCATAAGCAGGCCATCACGAAAATAATAACTGACAAGAAGTGTGTGTTCTGTTTAGCAGGAGAAAGTTTCTGCAAGGAGGAATAAGCAAGTGCCGGGCTTGTGTCGCTCAAGTGCTGAGCAACAGCTGGTTCCTAGGGGCAGAACCCCACTTGGTAGGCTCTGTGTGGGGCCATAGTCATCTGGCTTTGACAAGTTTGGACTGCCCTTCATAATGCACACACTCAGCTCTTTTCTTGGCATCTTCAGTGAGCCAGGAAGTGTGTGAGGCTGCCATCAGCAGGTAGTGTGACAGGGTACCACACAGGAAAAACTGAGATTAGCACTCAGGACCCCCTCCTCCCCAATACCCAAAGTCCAGGCTCTTTTACAACTCATTTACTTTTCCAGCCTAGCCTCCCCTACACCTCCTTATTATGTAAATAGTGTTTTGCCTGCATATACACCTGCACTCCAGAAGAGGGCACTAGACCTCATTATAGATGGTTGTTAGTCGCCATGTGGTTGCTGGGAATTGAACTCAGGACCTCTGGAAGAGCAGCTGGTGCTCTTAATCTCTGATCCATCTCTCCAGCTGGCCTCTCCCTTCTCAGGTAGAGAAGGCAATAAGGATGGCATCTGACTGAGTCTGCAGGTGCACAAAGTTGCGCTCTCTAGGGATGGAGTCGAGAAAAAGCAATCAATCCTTTTTAAACATTTACACTGCAGACTTAGTAAGGGTAGGGCCCTTGTTCCCCTACTGAGTCCTGAAGACCAGGTGATCCAGGAACCTATTCTTGCTGGGATGCCAGGCCATGTAAGAGATGCCTCACATGGAACTGGTAAGAGAAAAGAGGAACAATTAACCAATGGGCAAACAGTCAAAGTTGGATGAGCTCAACAGAGGGTTGGAAGTTTTTGGAAGGCTTCCAGGAGGACATAGGACTTGATACAGCCAGGGAAAGGAGAAAATGAAACCTGAGAATACATAGCAGAGATGCATAGGGACAAGATAAGTTCACCCTGGAGGAAGGAGAGGATCCTGGGTCATGAACTGACTCCTCAGGGAAGTATTGCCCTTGGCATGGGCAAGATATCTCCTGTTAAGAGATAGATATCTCCTGTTCCCATCTCAGTCTAGGGTACAGTAAGGAAAGGACACTCTGCACCCAAGTGGAGTAACTTGCCTAGTTTTTGTTTTCTTTATTACTTGGACTAGACCTGTCTCTGTGACATTGATAAAAGGTCCCTTTTGCTACCCATTGTACTCATTGCACTCATTTTCTCAACTGCCTCAACAGACCTGGTACCAGTCAGCTTTATAAAAACTCCCCCAACCTCCAAAATCTGCATGCAAGCCTTACTTTCTCCAGACTGGTTCATAGAACAAGAGGACACTCACAAGAATATTCCCATCAAGTTGTCTTTTATTTGTAAGTTTCAAATACTCTTTCTCAAAGTGTGAACTGACCCATGTTTTCCAGGACCACTGAACACAGGGTGAAGCAGAAACCAAATCTGGTTACAATATAGTGATTGCTAGTAAGTTGGGTCCCCTGAAAATCTCAGCTCACTTCTTCCTTTAGGGCCCAAAAGTGTCCAAAGCTTTGACATTGCAGGTCATCATGTACAAACTTTATGTTCAAGAACTGTTCCCTTGAGTTACAAAAAGAAAATAGCATAATGTCTTTTAAAACTTTGTGGTTTTGCATAGGGCTGTAGTCATAGCTATCCTTGAACCTAAATGTAACCTGTGGACCACACTTTGGACACCTGCTAGGCACAGAGAGGGAGAGGGCAAGGAGAAAATGTTCTGTCAGGGACTTGGAACCCACACAGCCCTTCTCCTGGAAAGCTACATGCTTTGTCAGTCTGTCTCTTTCTGCAAGACTCCCACCTCTGCTTTTGGGAAAAGACAAGTGTCCAGGGTCTCTTTTTGCTCATCCACCTTGTTCCAGTAAAATAACTTAAAAATCTTATTAAACAGAATCTCTAAAAAACATCATGGTAGGATGAATCATTGTCCTGGTTTTATTTGTGAAATGAGGGAGAATTGTTTTTAATGCTTGCTGCCTGTCGTTAGAACCTGTTAACTTAAAGGGAAGGCAGATGTTTACAAACTTGAGGTCAGCTTTGATTTTTCTGAAGGGTTCCAGCTGCACTGTGGATGCTCCACCAATGCCCCATGATACAACTCACATGAGGGGGCTGTGGCCACTGATTTAAAATCATCCCATAGTAATGGGGGTTTCTTACATTTGGTTGGGAAGACTGGGTGGGGGACTTGGGGGCAAGTTGAAAGATAATGGAAAGTGATACAGAGACAGGAACAGATGGCTCACAGGGATGGGTATGTGATAGGAATAACTAGAGAATTTCAGGAGGGTATGTGGGATGAGGTTTAATGGATCCGTCCAGATGTTCAAGAGGACATGGCTGGACAACTCTCAGGACTCAGTCAGCCAGAATTTGGGAATAGCATCTTCTCGCTTGTAATTCCCTGTTCTTTGGGTTTGCTTAAAGCAAGGCACACTACAGTATAACTCAATTCTCAGGATGTCCATATTGGTTAGACCATAAGGATGCTGACCCAGAAGTTGTATGACTTGTCAAAGGTCACACATCCTGTTGTAGTGTCTGTCGTATAGACCTGCTTCTGGTGGAGAAACCTGTTTATAGAAGGGCTCTCCCATCTTAAGATATAAAGTTCCTAGGGGTTCAAATTTCTTCATGGCTTTCTCTCTCAGGTCCTAGAGCCCCTGTGAAGAGTCTGGAGTTGCTGGGTACCCCTGGAGGACAAGAAAGTTAAAGACTAGAAAGTCCTATATTCATATTATCCTTTGGGCCTGGTGTTATTAGGGAGTTGGGGTGTGTTTGCTTAAAGGTGCCAGCCTTAGACAGTCGGGGGCAGTGTGGCATTACCAAACACCATGGACTTAAACTCCCTGAGTAAACTGGTCTAAGACAGTAGTTGTCAACCTGTGGGTTGCCACCCATTTCGGGGTTGAACAACCCTTTCACATGGATGACCTATCAGATACCTTACATTTACATTATGGTTCATAAAAGTAGCAAAATTAAAGTTATGGAGTAGCAACAAAAATAATTTTATGGCTGAGGGTGGCACCATAACCTGAGAAACTATATTAATGGGTCATAGCATTAGGGAAGTTGAAAACCACTGATCTAAGACTTCAGAGAAAGGAGAGGTAGGGAGAAAAGCTATGAAAGAGGAACCCAGTGGATTTTTAGTCCTAATAATTTAAAAAACAAAATCTGCACCTAGGTGTTACTTTAGGACAAAGGAAGTGGAGGTGGCTAAGCCTGGGATCTGAGATGGTATCTGGCAGGAAGGAGAGGCTAGAGGTTGTCAGAAAAGAGATAGGGCTGGTGGGGGGGCAGGGATAGCTTTAGGGCTTGGAGTTGGAATAGAGGAAAGGACAGAGGTGCTTTTCTGAGCAACCACTTCCAGCTCAGCTTCCTCACAGGACAGGGACACTATCTCTCCTGAGGACCAAGTCAGCCTCATGGAACTGCTGATCCCTTCCCACATGAGCGGAAACACCGAGGTGTAGTCATGTCGCATAATGGTTAATCTTTCAATGGCCAGACAGCACACACTAGAGGTATCCATAAAAGGAATGATCATTTCAGTAAACTTAGGGAAGCTACAACTACAAGCCTTTTAACTAACCAGTCACGTAGAACACAGGAGACATCCAGTAACATCTTAGAGGGAGCCCTGGGGATGGTCACAGCAGCATGGGTCAGGGTGACAGAGAGATTAATGCAGCATGGGTGGGGTGAGCTTCAGCAATGATCAGAGAGGGGTACAAGGACCAAAAGGTGCTTTCTGTGGGTGTTGTGGACTTTTCTTAGAGGCACAGAAAGGAACTGGTTTTGGAAGTATAGGACGTTAGTTAGCATGGGAGAACTCAGATCTGGCCAGCTCATCTGGGACACATTATTATTCTTTGAGTCACCATTTTGTAAAGGAAGTTCCTGAGGATCAAAGGGGTGATATGTGTCTCCCATGGTACTTCAGCTATTCAGGTGGTGAACTCAGAGCTCACAGCCAGGTCACCCTTTTAGGGGAGAGACACTTCTTCTTGATATATTTGTCTCAGTGATCCGAAGATTCCTGTGAGTCCTTATCTGGAAGTCTCCCAGGTTGAGGGTAACATCCAGTCTCTCATGGAAGGACTTCCAATTTTTGTTTTAAACCTGAGAGTTTAGGATAACACCTGGCCCAGAGAATAGGCTTGCTAAGTACTACCAAAGACATGAAATAATTTCCCCCTTGAAGTGGGGACTTTGTTCATCTAACTATCCAGGTCACAAAGAGGAAGAGGCCATATAAGACAGTTTAGTGATTAATGTATGCCAGGCACTTGAAGATTTTCCTTTTCTGAATGAGGCTCTCTGAATCAACTCAGCAGGCACATCTGAGCTCATAGAGACTGAAGCAGCGAGCGAGCATAGGACATACATGGGTCCACACCAGACCCCCCTCCCATTATGGCTATTAACTTAGTGTTTTTATGGTATCTCTAACTGTGAGGACAAGTGGTCTCTGACTCTTTTGCCTGCTCTTGGTACTCTTTTCCTCCTGTTGGATTACCACATCTAACTTTGATATGAAAGGTTTTGCTTCATCTTATTATATTTTATTTTGCATTGTTTGGTTGTTATCTCGCAGAAGCCTGTTCTTTTCTTATGAGTAAGAAAAAGGGAGTTGATTTAGAGGGAAGGAGGGGTGGGAAGTTACTGGAAGGAGTAAAGGAATGGGAAACTATAATCAGGATATAGAAATGAATCTATTTTTAAAAGAAAGAAAATAAAATTCCGCACATAAAGAAGATCATGTAAAAAAAGATTTTTCTTTTTCTCTGTTTATATTAGTTAGTCCATACATTAATATAATTTATCTAGTTGCATAATAGCCATCAGGGCACCCCCTCAGAATCAGAATGGGGCCACGGCAGTAATGATACTTCTGTCCAGCTATGAGTCTTCACTGTTTTTTTCTCCTGTAATCCATCCTGAATTTTCAGTTTATTGTTCTCCTATCTTAAAATTGTGCTTTTAAAATAACAACAGTCTTTGGTTTTCCTTGAGTCTTAACTTAATTCTCTCTTCTGAGACTTGCCATTTTATTCTGTATCATATTGGTACAACTTCTCTGTATCATTGTAATTGGACTTATATGTCATTAATTTTGACTGCTGCCACAGGGGACATGATCCATTTATCTCTGCTCTGTGTACCCAAGTTGACATTTGTTAGCTAATTCAATCATCCCAACAACTCAGATAAAAGGGAACCACCTTTATTCCCTGGCAAATCTACTCTGACATGAGCTGAGGGTTAGAAAAAGCTCGTTATGTAATTCATGAATGAGGGGAAACTTGAATTTGGCACTGGATATTTCTTTTCTGAGAGGGGTATACTGGCTTTTTGGGCCTTTTTCTTGTGTACTGCATGCTCAGCAGAGCTATGGGACAGCACTCCATCCTCCTCCTACTGATCCTTCCGTGGGCACCTAATGCATCACACCAATGTTCTAGTGATGCTGCTCTGCTCAAGCCAGCCCAATGCTCATTTAAGGCCTTTGGGCCTCCTGAAGCCATATTGGGATCTATTACCCTGTGATGACCTTGCTACATGGGTACACTTGCTTTATGGGTACACTTTACTGGAGGAGGAAGGCATGAAGCCAGGAGGACCTTTGGTGGGCTATGAAATATCTATGGATTTGTGTTCTTCACAGAGCCATCCTGCCTTGGGGCCACTGTCTGGTTTAGTGTTTCCATGCTGGCAGCCCCTGTACAGTGAGGCTGGAGTTGATACCCCAAGTTGAAGCTTACAGACAAAGGTGAGACTACAGGCCTGCAGCTCAGATACCTGGTCATTCCCAAGGCTCGTTTGATTCCTCTACTCTAAGACTGGACTAGATAGTGTCATCCCAGGGGTGAAGTGGACACAGCACCAAAGCTTGGTTGTCCAGTGCCTTGAGTACCACTGAAACTCTTCTCAGAACCAGGGAGGAAGGGATCAGTTCGGAGGATAAGAAGAGCATGGCTCTCAGCTTAAGGAGATGCATGTACCTGCCCCACCAATGTTTTATGAGGCCCTGGAATGTTATTTGTTGGTGACCACCCAGCCATCCCACCAACAAATGGAGCACCCCAGAGGGAGTCATAGTGACCTCTTAATGTGAAACAGCATACAAAGAGATGAGCTAAGAGGAAGGGTCTGTTTCTGCACATTTATCTCTGGTTATTGGACACTTTTAGAGGGAACATCTGTTTGTCTACTCTGGCTCCCATATTGTAAGCCCCACTTGAAGGGTGTTTTGGCCCCTTCTCTGACTGAATGGGGACTAAGTCATAAATTAGAATCAGAAGGGGGCCCTAGAATAGGTTGTCAGAGGGGGCTTTTACTCATCATACCAAAAAAGAGGGAGACTTGAGATCTTTAACTGTTCAGTCTTCAAATGACAAGCTAAAGAAAATGAAGACCACACCAAAAGTACCCAGGGGGCTCAGACCAAAGAAATCCATTCAATATAGGCTTTCTGCTGGGTACAGTGCTGTGAGCTTGGGCTGGGCCTGGGAATCAAGTCAGGGCATGGTTTGGTCATGCAAACAAAGTTCCAGGGACCCGGGCAGGGTGCCATTATTTGCTTTCTCCTTTGATTTGGACCTTGGATGTTTGTTTTATAAGAGGAAAATCTGTGATTATAGGAAGTCTTCCCACATCATCTCACAGTATGTTCTTAGGAGATATCCAAGGTGATTTGCTTGCTGTGCAATGGACCAACTAATTATACTGTGAGAAGGCACTGTGTTTTCTTATTAATTTTCTAAAGATATGTACAATCAGTGTTATGTTGTCCCCATTGTGTTGGCTGTTCTTCTCTAGCACACAACTCTATCTTATCCCAGTAGGAAGTTTCCATCTGAGCATAGCAGTATACATTGGAACCTACTGTGGGATCCACAGGCGCCTTATGGCTGTGACAGTCTCTGAAGTTCATCATCTGCACCTGTAATCTCTCTCTCATTATATTCTTCCTGGTTCTGTTTCTATAGCTTACAAGTTCAAAATGTCATAACTCTGAGGTTGCTATGGCTTCAGAGTAGCCCTAAAGTTCTTGTCCTGGCTCTCCAAAGCAACAGTATTGTGGCAAGGGCACAAACCTTATGAACGGAAGAAGCTGTTTATCAAGAGAGTTGGTTAGGTATGAAAAGGGAATTCTATCCAGTTTATTTTGTCCTTCCTTCTTTCTTTTTTTCCTTTCTTCATTTCTTCCTTCCCTCCCCTGCCTCTCTTGTTCTTTCCTTGATTTTGATTTTCATCCTGCTATTTCATGACTGTGCTGGCTAGTTTTATGTCAGTTTGACATAAGCTAGAGTCATCTGAGAGGAGAGAACCCCACCTGAATTAAGGCTTTCATAAGATCTAGCTGAACACAAGAATAGTGGATTTTCTTAACTAGTAATTGATGTTGGAGGGCCCTGCCCATTGTGGGTGGTACCATCCGAGACTGATAAATCTGAGGCCCACCCTGTAGTAGAGTGCTGACCCTTGACACTATGAACAATACTCTGCTGTGCTTGTAGACAGAAAACTAACATAACTGTCCTCTGAGAGGCTCCATCCACCAAAAGATCAAAACAGATGCAGAGACCCACAGCCAAACATTAGACAAAGTCTTGTGGAAAAGTTGGAGTAGGATAGAGGGACCCAGAGGGGGTAAGAACTGCATAAGAAGACCAACAGAGTCAACTAACAGAGGACCATGGTGGGGGGTCAGTCACAGAGACTGAACCACCAAACAGAGTGTGCGTATAGACTGGACCTAGGTCCCTTACACATATGCTGATGGGCAGCTTGGTTTTCTTGAGGGTCCCCTAGCAATTAGAGTGGGGACTGTCTCTGACATGGACTCTGTTATCTTCTTTTGGATCTCTTCCCCCTAGTTGGGTTGCCTTGTCAGGTCTCAGTGGAAGAGGATGCACTTAGTCCTGAATTGACTTGTTGTTGTTGGGGCTTCCATTTTATAAGGAGAAGAGGAGAATGGAAAGAGGAAAGAGGGTGGGAGGGTGGGACTGGGAGAAGAGGGTGGGGGCTTCGATGGGGATATAAAGTGATTCAAGAAATAAATTTTAAAAAATGAAAAAAGAATGAAGAAAGTGGGCTGAGCAAGCCAGTAAGCAGCACTCCTCTATGGCCTCTGTATCAACTCCAGCCTCCAGGTTCCTGCCCTGTTTGAATTCTTGCACTAGCTGCCTTCAGTGATGGACTGTGGTATGAAAGTGCAAATGGAATAAATGCTTTTCTTCCCGGATTGCTTTTGGTTATAGCATTTCCTCACAGCAATAAAAAACCCTCAGTAAGACAATGACTTAGTATAAAAGCCCTCACCAGACACTGGTGCCATGTACCTGTATTTCCTGTCTTTCAGAACTGTAAAAACAGATTTTCCCCCTTATAACTTGCCCAGTCTTGCTACTGCTCTTCCACCTTTCTCACTATTCCTTCAATTGCTGACCCTGAAATCAGCTTTATTTTTCATAGCTTTTGTTTTGAATGAGTCACTTGATCCTTTCAGTTCTGCATTTATGTCTACTTTCATTTGAATCCTCCTCATCATTCTCAGCTTCCCAGCTCCATATTGAATTTGGACTCATGCACAGCTTCAGATCCCAGATCAGTTCCATTGTAAGTCATGTAAATGTTATTATATTGATTTCTGTGAGCACTGGATGAAATGTTTCACTGGATGCCCTTCTTCAACAGTGAGAGTACCATTTTCCATTCACGTACTCCGAAATCCTGCCTGGATGGCCTTTCCCATTAGGTCCTCCTTTTATTCTCCCTGTACTCTAGTTAAAAAAGGGAATCCAGTGTTCATGCAATACACTCATTTATCTTTTCCTACCCATGTTTCTTTTCTTCTTGAATTGACCTTTCTCTTTTATTGTTCCTATATCACCAAGGTCCATCCTGACCTTTCCCAGAACAGCTTTCTGCTCTTTAACCTTTTCCATTTACAATCTTCATTATTATTTGTTAATTTCCATCAGAAGATAAACACCCACTTTGGCTAGAAAGATAGACATGTTATCTACTAATTTGCCTCACCAATGTAGAGGATGTAGTGCGTGATCACCGAGGAGGACCAATCTCTTTACCTCTTTTATTTATTCAACATAAACTTACCTTAAACAATCACCTCATAGTAATAGTCCTTTGCTTGTACACAACATTAAAGATGACAAAACTTTTACATGCCTCTTACTTTAAATACTTTTCATTCATAATCCTGTATAGATATTATCCCCATTTTTTTTTCTGAAACGAGGCCTCACTATATAACCCTGGATGTCCTCTATTTGTGATTTCTTGCCTTAGCTCTCTAAGGGCAGAACTTATAGCCATGTACCACTATTATCCCAGTTTTATATGTAACAGAGTTGTGGCTTGTAGGATTGAGAAGGAAATTTTGTCTAAAGTTCAAGAGAAAGGAACTCAGGTATTATTTGAGCCCAGGGAAACAATCTACAGCACACACACAATCCAAAGAAGAGAGCAGAGTCCAAACCTTCCTGAGGATTCACCTTTTTTCCAATCTGATTCAATATGATGAAGGCATTCTAAGCCAATCACTGAACCTCGTATGAGGGATAGCAGTCAGGGAGCTGAACAAACGTATTTTGTGACTGAACAATTACAAAATTCGTAGTTCTCTTTTCTTCCTTTCATGAGTTTCCAGGATCATCCACCCTGACAATCCCCATTTCCTCTAAATGAAGCCATAATTCCAGGCCTCATTACATTACAGTCTGAAGATCCAACAGATCATTGTTACTCTGAGCTCATTATGGAAATTCCTGCAGAACTAAGCTTGGAGCAAGTTGTATGTCACTCTCGGATTTAAGCATAATTTTTTTCTACCTTCTTTCATACCCAGAATAGTCGTGTTGACTCCCAAAGTGTATGTGTGTGTGTGTTTGTTTGTGTATGTGTGTTTGTTTGTGTGTGTGTGTTTAACAAAGAATCATGGTAAGGTATTTCTCTTAAAAAAATGCTTGTGAATTTTAACAGGGTGCTTCATCAAATGACACAATGGGGAAATGGTGGAGATTGAAAATGGTCTTTGCCAAAGAGCCATCATGTAGGACATGGAAGTAACTGACTATTGATTATTAAGCTTCTCAAGGCTCACACTCCTGCACTGTTTTCCAATGCCATTTAGGAGAGGTGCCAGGTAGTTACCATTCTCCCTGTATCTGTGGAGGAAAGGTGTCATTTAGTCATTATCATCCCTTCGTGTATTGGTGGAGGTTCTGTTGCCCAGGTTCTTTGTGGCTTTCCAAGAGCTCCACTTGCAGGCAGATAAACATTACTCACATTCGAAATCAACCTTTGAGGACAGGAGTGGCCCTCAGGCTTTGCATTACAGCAAGGGAGTAAGAGATGCATGATTGCTTGCAGAAGCTCTTAGGGCGTCCATGTCCCTTTCCCAGTCATACCTTCTTTACTTTGAATGAGTCCTGGCTGAGCTGTAGGGAGATGTTTGGGGTGCTAGTACCCTAAACCCCTTGAGTCTAGTCCACCTAAGCTATTACCTCCCCACAAGTACTAAGCCAAGTGTGATAAAAGTCCAGTTAATTGATCCCAGATTCTAACAGAGAGTCTTACCCACAGACAGGTTGTCAAGGAAGATTGTGTGGCACTTGAAGACATATGAGATACATGTTATGTTTTTTTTTTTGGGGGGGAGTTAAATTTATACAAACTCCCTTTTTCTGCTTCCTTAGCTAAGGCAGTTACTGAGATCAATTACCTATTTTGATAGGTAGAAAAATATCTACCTCTAAAACTTCTCCCTTATCTTTTTATTTTTATCACTTAATGCGGTGTGAGATCTCGTGGAGGTTAGGAAAACCAGGACCTTTGAACTGATGCTCTCATCTTACTATGTTTCAACACAAATGAGCCAAGTTGAGGGGTAGGATACATAGTAAAGAAGTGATTTATTTGTCCCCTCCCGCTGCTGAGTTTAACAAAATAACTCAGACCTTGCTTTTTCTCTAACTTGTAAAAATATGTCATTCTGAGTTCAGACTGTTCCAGAGTTTTTGGTTCTTATGGCAGCTTGGTTGTAGGTGTAGTTCACGTGGGCTTCTTGCGGTTGTCAGCTGCAGGGCTGGCTCAGGCGGATGGCTTATATAGTCATCTGCAAAGTCTCCTACTATGTGAAAGTTTAATTGGAAGAGATTAATAAGAGAATCAGAAGGTGATAATCAGTTCTTCTGGAGCAAACTTCATGTAGGGGCTCACATTATTGGCTGTGGCCATCTGCAGCTTTTTCAGTAACTCGGTGATGTACTTGAGAAACATGCGGTAGCTTTGAATGGCCAGGTCAGTCAGTCTTGTGGACTCAGCAACGGAGTTTTCACAGTAACCAGAGAGTTGCTCTGCAAAATCCTGCAGTTTGGAACTGAACTGCTGGTAGTAATCAGAAATGATTTCCACCATTACAGTGACCCAGCTTTTAATTGCTTTCTTTGCCACGATAGAAAGCTCCGCAATCTTTTCATTTCCCTTTCCATTCACTTCAGTAAGGATGCTAAGATAATCTGTGATATCCTTGGATACAAATTGCTCGACTTGAATTGATATTTCAGATGCAAAATCAGCAGCCCTGGCACTGTATTCAGAGTAGAAATCTCTAAGGGTAACTAAAATTGTCTGGCTCAGGTCAGCCATCTTTTCTTCTAGTTCATAATATTTTACTGCCCAGCCAACCATACTTGGATCAAAATACTCTTCACGGAGAGCCTGTAGATATTGATGGATCTGCTGTAGCTTGAAGGACCCCACTTGAAGTATGTTTTGAACAAAGTCATTGAACATACTGAAGAGAGTGTATGCATGTTGTCCTAAGGATTTAAAAGCATATGGGACTGTTATTTTGAAGAATATGTTGATCTGTTTAGCGAAACAAGTAGATTCATTTAGACACTGAATTTGTTCTTCTGTGACTTCTAATAGTCTCTCCCCAATGATCTGATATTCACTTAGTATTTCTGTAAATTTGATATTTTGGAAACTTTTAAAATCTTCTTGGTCGAAGTATGAAAAAATGTTGTGCTCCCTCAACCAGAGTATCACATCTTTTACGGTACAGTTTTTTGGAGTATAACGACATTGCAATGTTATGTCATTGACTAAGGCTGATTTCTCTGCTAGGTCTTGAATATAGGAAAGCAGTTTTTCTGAACTGTTATAGACACTTGAATGTAGCTGAGACAGTGACTCCAGCATCTCCTTTATGGCCATAGTATAGAGTTCATCGGTCGTATATGTTCCAGCATTCCCAGGGAGCTGGAATCTATTGAACTTCAGGAAACGAATCAATGAGTCAATCAGCCATGTGAATGCCATGCGGCACTTCTGAATAACATGTATCAGACTGTCTAACACCTTCTCCTTGAGTTTCTCAGGGATGCTTTGGCCCTCCTGAGCCAACATTTCCTCAAACAGATTCCGGGCCTTGTCTTTCCACTCCTGGTAGCTATCATGGGCTGCCTGCTGGAAATCCATGTTCATTTCATCAAGTGTCCTTATCACACTCTCAGCATTGTTCTGCAGACTTCTCCTTAGCTCTAAAGAAGCATCTCCAAGGTAGTACTTATTGACATAATCATAAATAGCTTCTGTGGCTTTGGGCACATTGCTTTTTAGGGAGCCTAGCAATCTGGAAGTTGCCTCTTGTTCCCAGTTAATTTTGAGGTGTGTTTCACCATCAGACTTCTTGTTCCTCCACTCAGTTTTGAATATGCTGAGTTTTCTCTCTGGAGGGGACTAAAATCAGAAAAATGAAACATGAATAGAACATGTTTTCAGTGACTCTGGTTATATAATATACTACATTAAAGCTTCATTAGCACTTAAAAGTAAAGATGAGAGGAAGGTCTTTCATATTCTGAAGGGAGATGTATCGTCCCTTTGTTCATTCATATGTTTGTTTTATAGTTAAACAGGCCCTCTGTTGTTAGTTCTCTTTATCACACGTTCCAGGAAGGATAAAAAGATATGTGTGTTATCTACTTAGTGGAATGGAAAATTGGAAGAATGAGGAGGAGGAAGGAAGATGGAAGAAAGGGGAAAGAGGTAGGAAAGGACAAATTCTGGAATAAAGAAGGAAAAAAAAAGTCCAGCTAATAGTTCCGACTTCAGTATTCATTTGCCAAGCTTATGGCTAGCTTTAGGCTTATATCTTTCCTTTTAGCAATGCCATCTTTGATCCTAGCAGAGCTTATAAATTACATGGTAGGTATTTGATTTGCCTCAACCAAACAATTTTACTGTGGGGAAGAATTATGAAGCCTCAAAAATACCTGGAAACCACAATTTAAAAAAAATGTACATGCCACAAAATTTGTGCATGTGTTCGGAGGTATGACTCTCATTTTTGTCCAGGAAGCCATAAAATAATAGTGCTAGTTGGGTATCGTAGGCGTGTCTAATAATTAAGTTCAACAAGGACTGATTATAATGTTTTCAGGACAGTAGTATCTTAGTGAGCACGTTTGGCTGGCTCACCACTTGTCTTTCAAGTAGTTTGAGAATGCTCTCAGAGACTGTCTAGAATGAAATATCATTTCCAGCTGTCTACTTGCCTTTGAGCTTGTGATACCCATCGGCTAGGACCCACCTGAGGGTGGAAGTAGACACTCAGCTTCACACTCTGGTCATCTATGCTCGAATCCAGACCCACCGTGCCGATGGCTGGGGAGGCCACTGAGGCAGACAGACTCGTCTCATCTTCTTTGTAGTGCAGATGGAGTTCAGTCAGCGCTGGGCTGGTGATGTCCAGGCGAGCCTCTCCCTGCCAGACCCTGAAAGCAGAAGAGGAAATGAGTCCTCACGGGAAGGGAAGATGTCTTGCAAACATCAAAGCAAGTTTTGAAGACACCAAGTGTCAGTAAAACTTTCATACCAAAGTCCTTTAAATGCACCATCTTCATTGTATTCCACATTGAAGTCACGGTGTTGAAGTATCCCTTTGTATTTACAAATGAACAGACCATCTTCAATTTTGTGTGTTCCCACAACTGTATAGGAGAGATTTTTATGACACTGGTACATTATTGTGTGTATGTGGGTACAGTGAAAACTTGAACAGATATCTTAACCAAACCCTAACTTAAAAGTTTTAAACATACCATATACAGTCTGTAGAATAACAATGATAATTGTTACTATTATTATTATTGTCATTGTGGTAGTACTAGGTTTTAAATCTAAGAATCTAAGACTCTTCTCTACCACAGAGCTATAACTCCAAATAACCATGTTTTTTTTCTTTTAAATAAATAGGAGGTATTATTAGTCTTTAAGTTATTGCAGGAAAAAAAACTGTTTTCTTTAAATTTGTTCTTCATTTTCAGTAGGTTTTCTAGTTTTTAAAAAATATATATGGTGGTACATAATAGTCTCCTTCTAGTTTTACATTTTACTACAGGTAACAATTGTGCCCTTGTTGTTAATTACATACACAATCATTTACTCAGAACTCCACTGAAGACACATAGTATACAGGAGAGATAGAAGAACATTTTCTTACCATTTAGGTCATACTCCAGAAACTGCAAGGTTGAACTGCATGTGGAACCCAGGAATGTTTCAACATGATCTGCTTTGTTTTTCAAACCAGCATTCCAAGTGACGTTATACAGGGGAGAGGCCACCCCAACACGTGCAGTCAGTTCTCCAAAGAAGGGAATAAGAATTCCAGCAGGTACAGACAGCTTAAAGGATGGGATCTCGATCGTCTGCTCAGGCAGGGTGACACTAGGCAGATCGATATCTGCAATCATGTTGGCTAACTTATTCAGATCAAAGCCAGTGCTGCCAACTGGAAAGCTCTTTGGAAGTGTGAACTGGGACACGGTTAACCGCATTTCAGGTACAGTTACCTCAAAAGTAGGAATAGAGGAGTCCTCTGCTTCAGAGTATTGTGTTAATATATCAAACCTAGGGAAGTTTACCTTAGGGAGCATTGTTAGGTTGAGGGCAAATGGTGATGTACTTAATTTCTTATATATTTGTATTCCACTGAAGTCATTTAGTTTCAGTCCTGGTATAATGAATCTATCAGTCAGTTCTTGCACAGGGAGTTGGACAGGATAGCCTTTAGGGTTTTTGGTATATAGAAGAGAAGTTGAAGCTTGAAGATATTGTTTCTTTCCATTCATTTTTAGAAGTTCCTGCAAGCTCTTGCCATAGATATTTTCAAGATCCCAAAATTGTCCTTCTACATATCCTGCAACATCAAGGTGTACCTCTTCTTGGTCATTTGAGAACTGCATGTTGTGCTGAAGAACATGTGAATGAACCTGCACCTCACTTTTCCAGCCGACCTTCTGGTTCTTCGTGTTAGCTTTCAGGGTAACTTCCTGGTCAAAGTGATGGAGATCAAGGAGGGAACTGGGTTGGCTCACATGAACCTGAAGAAGGGTTGACATTGTCCATGGGGAGAGCTCCACGGCGGCTCTGCATGTTTGCTTTCCTTTTGTACAAAAGAGGTCATATGCCTGTAAGTGGTTTTTCATGCTGTGTTCCCACGTGGCATAGATGCGTTGGAGAGTGGCTTCTCCAGCAAAATTTTCTCCTAATTCAAGGTTCCAGATACCATCAAGTTTGGAAGCTCCTTGTAGCCTTACTGAAGACCGAGTACCCTTAGAGTTCAGGTATGTATTGGCCTCATTGGCAACACTTCCTGAATAGTCCTGTGAAAGGAAAGAACCCTTGATATTTCCTTTGGTGGATGACTCAATGGAAAAGTAAGAACTGAGACTTTCTAAGCTGAACTTTTGTTCAACGCCTCCTTTAGCAGTGGAGTGCAGCTTTGGGGAATTGAAGTCATAGTTTAGTTCAATGGATGATGAGACAGTGGGTTTTGACTTGGCATTGCTGTTAAGTTCCTGCTTGAAGTTCATTGTTAAGATGGGAACATGGAGGTTTGCAGTTGTTTTTACTGATGCTTCCATGTTTTTCTTGGTTAAGCTAAGGGTGCTGTCATGATTTCCCTTCACAAATTTGTTAATTAGAGAGACAGCTGTAGCTAACTTCCATCCTCCTTTCCGTGTCAAGCGTGATGTACCCTCTAATTTGTACTGCAGGGCATCCGTGACAAATGAAGAGGAAGAGAGGAAACGAGCAACGATATATGATTGGTTATAAAGTCCAGCATTGGCATTTAGTGTGATAACACTTGATTTAAAAGAAAAGTCATAGGTAAAATTGCCCATGGCTGGAATATAAATATTGTCAATAGTTCTCAATTCCTTGAAATCTGGGAGGGAAAACTTGAGAAGATTCCTAGGGACATGAAGAACTGGCAGCTCCAGGGCTGGCAGCATTAACCTGTATGAAGGTACGATGATGGTAGAACCTGGAATGGTGACACTTGGGGTGCTGATTGCCTTGGGTACCACATGGTTGGAGGCCAGTGTCTCTACAGCAAATGGAGACACTTCAATGTTGACAACTGGAATAATGTACCCACAACTTTGAAAGGTTCCAGAGGGCTGATTGAGGGAATTTTCAGTTCTGCACTTATCAAACTTAATTTTTGCCTCATTATAGGTTGTGGTAAGAAAATCTAATGCACTGTCTCTGACTTTCTCAAATTTTCTATCCCAGGAATTGACATTGTTGAGAATAAACTCATAAAACATACTCAGGGGAATAACAATGGAATGCTTGTCTCTGTTCTTTTTATATTGAGTTTTTACACTTAAATCAAACGATTGCTTTGTTGTCTTCAAAAATCCTTTCAAGCCCGTTTCTTCCCATATGGAGAAATTCTTCAGTGAGGGCATTGTGAGCCCTATGTAAGGTAGAGTAATTTCAGGAAGTGTTAAGGGTATATGTAAGAAATCCAGGTTAGCATCTCCATTCATTCCTATACGGGCTTCGATGTTGTGTTCATTGTTTATAGCAGAAAAATTTTGATTGTATTTGTACTGATTGAACCTAGCACTTGCTTGCCAGCTTGCTTGTTGGGCATGTGGACTCAGAAACAGTGCATAGTTATTCAGGAAGTCTATTTTTCCAGTCAACTTTAATGGAAAACTAACTTTCAAATTTCCTTCATTATTTGTGGATACAGTAGCCTCAGATGGTTGTGCTGAAAAGAAAAGAGAATTTTTCAAAGTTCCAATGACTTTTCCATTCAAGTTGGCATTGTGCTCAGCAGTCATTTCTGCCTGTGCATCTCTGAACAGTGCCCATCCCTTGGCAGTTAGAGTGCTGGAGCCCACATGCTGAGATTCAACTTTCGAGTCAAATTCAAACCTAGAATAGTTGAGGAAGACAGATTCATAAGCCAGTTTTTGGATGACCCTTAGGTGTTTGCCATTTATGTTGTTGGACAATCCAAAAGAAGCAATGGGTCCTTCCATGGCGAAGTTAATTTTAGATGAATGTATGCCCTCATCTGAGAAGTTGGGGCAAGCCCAATTCCATGACCCTGTCCCTGAAGAAGTCCATGCCACACGTCCAGCTTCTAATAGTGCCTTGATTTCATTATTAAGGGAAGCCTTACTGGAGAAGTCCAGCCTGGGGACACTGAGCTTGTGAAAGTACTTTGTGTGACTGTCAAGGGAGAGCTGATTGTTTATCTTGACACTCACACCATTATTAAACTCCACTGTATTTTTCTCCGTGTTGAAACTTGCGGCAGTGTCTGATTTTCCCTCAATGGCCTTTCCAGAAAATAATATCTCACCCTTATGTTCCATTATCACATGCTTACTGGAGAAGTTCATGGATTCCTTCAGGACCAGAGGATTAGTATTTAGCTCTAAGAATTGAGCCTGTGCTTGAAAATCAAAATTGAGAGCTTCAAATTTAGACTCTCCTCTAGCGGTGACAGAAGCCATAATCTCTGCTTTGTTCTCTGACACACTTACATTCTGTATGTGGGCATTAGCATCTACTATAAAGAGGGGAGAGCGGATCTTCAGCATGCTATGCAGTTTGCCAAAAGCAGGTATTTCAATTGTGTGTGAGAGGCGGGGAAGCTGGAATTCTGGTATGTGAAGATCAGGAATCTGAAACTCTTTGAGCTTGACATTTGGAATTGTGAATTCTGGAATTGTGATTTCCGGGACATGGAAGTCTGGCAGAGTGAGTCTTGTGAGAGGAATGTTCACCATCTTCATGTCCCTCAGGTACACTTCTGGAAGAGGCCACTGCAGCTCACTGCTCAGCATTTGGTCAATAGTCCTGAGTATCTTTGCTTTTATTTCTAGCAAGTCAATTGTAAAGGAACGGACATAGAAGGTGTTGAGGACAGTGAATTCTGGCGTGGAAAATCTCAATGGGATTTTTACATTCTTCAGCATTTTGAGGTTTATCCAAATTGATGGGATCCTCAAATCCGTCAGGGGGACTATAAAGTCAGGAGTTTGAAAGTTGGCTTCTTGGAGAGCGCGGAGACTGACCTCAAAGGCAGGCATGGTCCCCAGAAACGTTTGGATTTCGGGAACAGTGAATCCTCTTTCCACCATCACTTTTATACTCTCAGCCCAGTTTTGGATGGAATATTGCTCTGCAAGTTCTGTTAGGTTTTTCGAAGTCAGAATCCACCAGTCAGAAATGTAAGTGACCAGTGTACTATAAACTTGGCTTACCAGAGACAAGCAGCGCTGGAGTTCTCCCTGAATGTCCATTTGATAAATTCTGTCTCTTACATCTTCTAGAGTATCTTGGAAATGGGCTTTTGTGTCAACTAAAACATCCTGTAGCCAATCAATGAACACAGTTACTTTGGTGTTCTTGAGTCTCTCCAGATAGTTTGAGACCTGGACTTTGAAGTCTTCTACCAGCAACTTTAATGCTTCAGTTTTCTGTGGAAGTTCAAGAGCTTGGATTTCAGCATTGATTCTCTGAGTCATCTCACGGATTTTGCTGTTGGTTTCGTCTATGAACTGGTGATAATCAAATGCTTTTAACTTCTTCACCAGCATGTCAAGAAATCTATTTAGTTCTTCAATGAAATTTTGGAAAGACAGTGCTTTAAGCCACTCAACAGTATCATCAATAAACCTAACCAATTTCTTATAGTAATCCTTTATCTCAATTTGTTGTAACACATTACTTAGTTTCTGAAGAGTCTTACTCAGTCTGTGGGCCAGCTCTACTGATTTATCCATTAAAACCTGGATTTGTTGGTCTACTTCATATTTCCCAATTAACTCATGGACAATAGCACTAAGAGTGTTGATTTTCTCTGTTACTTTAAGATCTTTAATAAGATTCATAACAAAGTATTTGACACGCTCAATAATGTCCTTTATTCTTTGGAATGGAATTGCAGTTCTCAATTGATCTAAATGCATTGTGACATCAATTGCTTCAATGTGTTGTTTTAATGTTGCAGCAAGCTGTTGAATGTCTATATTCTGAATTTGTGTCCTGAGCTGCTGTAGTTTTTCTTGTATCTGGATTTTGATTTGATATTTGTTATCCACATTTTGGATCCAAGAGGCAGTACTACTACTGATTTTGTTAAGATCAACATTTTCAACAAATAAATATAGATTATGGATTGATTTTACTAGATTTACACGGATATGATACTGTTCATCAAGGATTTTTAACTTTTCAATGATTTGATCAATAATCTGAGCAATAGTTTTTTTTAAATCATGTGGATCATAATTATCTTTAATATACTGATCAAATTGTATCACATATGTCTCAAGTTGAGAGAGTTTTTCATTCAAGTTGATTTTGGCACTATCTAATGCAATTAGTACATCATTATCTGTAATTCTGTAATTTCCTATGAAAGAAGTTAATTTTTCCTTGGCACCGGCTACTTGTCTCTCCCAGCCAGATGCATTCAGATAATCATGAATTTGTTGTGGAAGTCTGCTCAGGGCTGCTCTGTATTTCCTCACAAACTGATCAACATTGATGCGTTGCAATTCTCCCTGCATGGCTTCCAGTAGGGTTATAATTCCTCTTCGATTTCTGTCCAAATAGTCTGGCAGGCTTTTAAAGAATGGGAGGCTGATGGTGTGAACATCCTGGTTCTTATCGTACTTCACAAAAGCAACAATTGTGAATTCTTGGGGCTTGTCAGCAGCATCCTTTGTCTCTAAGCCATTAAGGACATTGACAGGCTCAGTGTAGAGAAACGGCACTTTAATTGGAGAGTACAGCCCAGAGAGATCAGCCCGTCCACTCAGCTCAATGCCAATATGGTCTTTAGTGTTGTAGGCTTCAAGGTCCTGGCTGTATACCTTGTCGTTCAGTCTGGTCTTGAATTTCCAGGTGCTTGTCTGCTCAGCCAGTGTGAGCAGGACACTGACCGTATGTTCAAGACCGGTACTGATGCTGTCCTTGTACAGGAGATTGTGGCTTGTGGATACTTTGTAGTCATGAGAGAAAGTGAGTGCCAGAGGTTCTGCTTTCAACAGAAACTTGCTATACAGCTGCCCAGTGTGTTCTCCCCAGAGAGCCAGTTTCCCATCGCCACTCGTATGCGTGTCGATGCCCAAGGTAAATGGTTCCAAAACAAGGTGGAAAACATTGTTAAAATGCAGTGGATCTGAATTGTAGTTGGTGATGACATCAATGGAGGAAGCCAGCCCTTCAATGTCTGCATTAAGCCTATGGCTGAACTCCACACCTTGAACCTTAGCAACAGTATCTGCTCTGTAACTTGCTACTACTAGGTCAGTATAAGAGAGGGTATAGATGTGTTTTAGCTCGTTATTTTGATAGGTTCCTTTAAAGTTGCCACCCACATTCAGCTTCAGTGGTTCCAGCCGTACCTTTCCACTGTTGGTCAAATCTAGAGCACCATATCTCAGGTTATTGCTTAAAATAGTTACTAACGAATAGGGCTGTAGCTGTAAGTTAAAATTCTGCTTATAAAACTTGTTACCACTGTAAATATTGTCCATTTTTGAGGACAAGTCCAGTGAGAGACCTGCAATGTTCAGGCTGTGTGTGTGGTCTACTTTCATTTCAGCATAGGAGCCCATCATGTCGTTGGATAGCTTCAGCCCGTCTCTGCTGAGTTTGAAGTTGAAGATGTTCTTGCTGTCTGCACCCAGAATCATAGCCTGGTACATGCTTCCCAATGAGACCTCTGTGAGGGCAGCTCTTCCATCAAGACTAAATTTTGCATGGTGTTCTTTGAATCGGCCATTTGTTGATAACTTCATGGATGCCCCAGAGAGGCCAACCTCTGCATTCATCTCGTTCTCCAGAAGCAGGGGGCTGTACTTCAAGTTGGTGGTTGCACTGGTAGATAGTCCATCTCGAGCAATCTTTAGCGTTGCCTTGTGAGCACCAGAATTAACTTTGTCACTGCCTGAGATGTCAGCATTTAATTCTACACCCTGGGAAGTGAGCGATCCAGAAAGAAGGGTGATGAGCTTCAGGGACTTGTAATTGGCCTGATGTTCAGAACGTAGCAATGCACTTTGCTTAGAGAAGGTCATGTCCAGCTTGTTGGAAGCAGCAAAGTTCTCATACTGCCCACTGCTGTCAGATTTCAGAGTCAGCTCATAGTTTTCATATTTCAGGGATGCTGTGTTCTTGAAAATGCCATCCTGTAGGTCAGAGGTGGAGGTGAGGTAGAGGGTTCCATCCTGATACAATCCCACTATCTGGCTGGTGCCCTGGAAGTAAGTGGAGTTAAACCTCATGTTGGATTCCCCACTCAGCTGGCCAGTGGAAGTGTCTCTCTCGCAAGACAGGCCGTATTTGCCTTGAGCGTAAAATGAAGATGCTCTGAACTGCCCATCGACTTTGATGTCTTTGACATGTAGGTGTTGTTTCTTTTTTGAGTCCAGGTGAACAGAAGCAGACATCTGTGGTCCCAAGGCACTAGATGCTTCGAATGTGAGTAAACCTTTTGAGACTGGGGTGTTTCCAAATTTTTCGACATGACTGACTTTGAATTTTGAATCTAGGAACTTATGGTGTAGAGAGCCATCGCACGACAATGTGAAGGTACTCTTGCTGTCATAGGTTGTTTCTCCAGAGCCTTCACAGAAAGATTAAAGACATTGGTTAGGTTAAGCATTTCCAGAGCTAGCTTTAGGTTGAAAGTCTATCTGTTAGGAGCCTTACACATAGCTGGACCAATTGTGTAATTGTGGTACAATTTGTAATGTATACATGAACTGTGATGTCAAAAGGTATTCCTTACCGAGCTTTCCTTGGTTGCTGCAGACTGGGTTGGGTTCCCTTATCAAATGCTTCTACTGTACCTCATACTATGTACTACATAGTATATTCTGTATCATAGTGTGTCTTAAACAAAATTATAATTATTCACATCTATGGCTGGTTTATTGTTACTGCCTAACAGAGTATCAAATACTTACCACATACTTAATAACTTAATAAATATTTTCATCAATCAAATAAATGAAAAGACTTCCAAGTAGCAAGAAAAACTTCCTTAAGAAAGCCTAAATCCTTTCCTCCTAGAGCTCTGCCATCCGAATGTGTGGTACACTGGCCCCATTGACCCGTTACCTAAGCAGGCCTTACCTTGCACGCTGTAGGAAAACAGGTCAACCACGGCGTCAGCCTTCATGCGGTACTGAGCCTGAAGGCGGAAGTGGTCCCTGCTGGTGTTGCCACCAGTGTAGGAAGCTGACCAGTTGTACAAGTTGCTGTAGACATTTGTGGAAAGGTCTAGCACACCCAAGAGAGGCAGTTGCAGTTGACCTGTCTTGGGGATTGTGAAAGTGGGCACCTGGAACTCTCGAGACGGCAGATGGAATCCCACAGACTTGAAGCTGAGGGCTGGTGTCCTCACACTCTCTGGCATCTTTAGGTCTTTTGAAGTCTTGCCACCCAGAGGCAAGGGAATGTCAATTTTTATACTGTTCTTGTTCAATGTGTATTTGACCCGGCCATCACTAAAATGACAAAGACAGTATCCCCACAGTCAGACATTAAGAACTCAAAACTCTGTCTTGACTCTTCCAGCAATATTAAATCTACCCCACCCCCAGGCCACCATGTTCCTTCCACCAGGATATTTCTTTCTTTTTGAAATTTTTATTTTATTTTTATTAATTACAGTTTATTCACTTTGTATCCCAGCTATAGCCCTCTCTCCAACCCCTCCCAATCCCACCTCCTCCCTCTTTTTCTCCTACATCCCTTCCCCAGTCCAATGATAGGGGATGTCCTCCTTCCCTTCCATCTGACCCTAGTCTATCAGGTCTCATCAGGACTGGTTGCATTGTCTTCCTCTGTGTCCTGGTAAGGCTGCTCCCCCCTCAGGTGGAGGTGATCAATGAGCCAGCCATGAGTTCATGACAGACAGTCCTTGTTCCTATTACTGGGGAACTCTCTTGAACATTGAGCTGCCATGGGCTACATCTGTGCAGGGGTTCTAGGTTATCTCCACACATGGTCCTTGGTTGGAGTATCAGTCTCAGAAAAGACCCCTGGGCCCAGAGTTTCATTTCTGTTGCTCTCCTTGTGGAGCTCCTGTTCCCTCCAGGTCTTCCTATCTCCCCCTTCTTTTATAAGATTCCCTGCACTCTACCCAAAGTTTGGCTATGAGTCTCAGCATATGTTTTGATACCCTGCTGGGTAGAGTCTTTTGAGGCCCTCTGTGGTAGGCTCCTGTCCTATTCCCTGTTTTCTCCATCTTTTGATGTCTGTCTTGTTTGCCTTTCTGAGTGTGGATTGATCATCTTACCCAGGGTCCTCCTACTTGATTAGCTTCTTTAGGTGTACAGATTTTAGTATGTTTATCCTATATTATATGTCTAATATCTACTTATAAGTGAGTATATACCATGTGTGTCTTTCTGTTTCTGGGATACCTCACTCAGGATGATCTTTTCTAGATCCCATCATTTGCCTGCAAATTTCATGATCTCCAGGATGCCAAATCAACAGTGTTTATTCTGTAGCTGCTCATTGTCTCCAAGTGCTTAAATACATTCTCTGAAGGTTTGCAACAAAAGAGATTCATTCTGCCTAGTAAAAATTTCCCATTTCTTTGTCCAGTACAAAGATAATGCTCCCTGCTTTCCCCTCCTACCTCTTTAGGAACAGGTTTTCAGGGATGTGGAAGTCAGGCAATCCCATTTTCTGGAGGTTCAACTCTGAGAGGCCACTGAGGTGATCCTGTAGAGTCTGGGAGTAAGGAAGACCCCTGGATGCCATCTGAAGCCAAGTGTTTGTTGCCTACAAGATGACAGGACAGTTTTAGGACGAGTGCAATTAACATGAGCTGACAGTTCATATTTGCAGACGAATTATCAAGCAGAATCAAGCTGATGCCCAGAAAGTTAAAAATAATTTACAGGGACAAACAAATTCCTAGTCACTTATTTCTCTATTTAAGTTTAATTTATTTATTTATGTGAGTATGTGTGTGTGTCTGTGTAGTTGTGTGTCCTTGCTTGTATGTGTGCATGTGTTTACAAGTGTGCATGGAGGCCAAAGGTCAACATCAGGTGTACCTCCTTCTTTAACATTGTTTGCTCAGCTTGTTGTTTTGAGCCAAGATTTCTCACTGGGACCTGGGGCTCATCAATTTGTTTGGTCAGTGAGCCTCAGGGATTCATCTGTCTCTGAGTACTCGCGGCAGATCGCAAGTTCATACCTCTTGCCTGGCTTTTTATGTGGGTAAGGCATCAAACTCAGGACTTCATGTTCTCACAGAAACACTTTAGTGACCAAACTACCCTCCTTCCTCTTTATGTACATACCTACCTACATACATTTACACACACATGCATGCATATATAATGCATATATATGTACATACATACATAGATATATACACACACACACATACATACATGGCATAGTCAGACTCCTGGTCAGTGTCCTGAAGCTTCTTTTCACACATAAAATTTTTTGGCTTAGTGGCAGCCACGGATGTTTGTCCCATGCAGCTCTGTGTGACTTGAAAACTAACCATTCACGCTTTGGTGATGCAGTTAGTGTACATATAGTGTACACAGTGCAGTCATATGTTTATTCTGCTGCACAAACATACTTACAACAATTAATTTGGAACCCATGTGCCGGAAAGTCATGTCTGTTTGGGGAACTCTGTGATCCAGGAGACTATTGGCATACGCATGCAAAGTTCTAGGGTAACTGGAAAGATCCACAGGGAAATTGGAGGCCACTTTTTTGGTATCCACATTGGTTCCCGTGTTCCAATCAAATTCGATTTTCTCATTATCTGAAAATTCACATGTGACATGGCTGTCAATTGTGTTAAGTCAGCCCATGGCTATTGCTCTCAGCAGCTACTCTTAAGTACACAGTGCCCCAGAAGAGGGTCACATGATGGAAAGAGACACATACCATAACGCCATGCCACTCTCTTGGAAATTGTTGAGCCATAAGCTGTAGCAGATGAGTCCATTTGGAAGAGCAGTTTGGTGGGCGACCAGTGGGTGTGGATCTCACTTCTGGCTTCTGCTTGCAAATGTGGTACGGAAACAACACCCTTGATCTTGCCATCTCCCTTTTTGTCGTAACTATTGAAAAAGGAACAAGTTGGCATCAATGATTTTTGTTCATTCCAAGGATGTAGGTACACAGGATTCAATAATTAGAAGTTTCATTCTGGTGATAAAAAGCAGACATACAAATCAGATATCTGACCATATTTGGTCAAACTCATTAACTTATAAAGCCAATATTCATCATGGAGTATGGAGTTTGCAGGGAGGTAGATAAGCATTGTAAAACAAACAAACAAACAAACAAACAAACAAACAAACCATTTTCATCTTTCTAGCCTTGGCCAAGCAATTAAACCACTCCAAGCTATCATCTCTGTCAATAAAAAGGGATGGGGGACTGAGACAATTTTTAATTCTCCTAACATAGTATTTGATAAATAGATAACATGCTTGTTGAGTAATAGAAATTTCCAATTGAATAAGTGCAAAGGATGAAAATATGTGTAAAAGATGCTGAGAACTGTACAATCTCCAGGTAGATTGTAGAGCAGAAGGGGCTGTGGCTTGTCCAGATGTAAAGCTTGAAGAAGAAAGCCACCAGAGCCTCCAGTTCACCTCAGGTCACCTAACCCTTTCCTTACCTCACGTGGCCCACAAAAGAGATCTCAGTGATTTTTTTGTTCTGAATGTCCAGGATGAGTTTGTAAGCATTTTTGTCCTTAGCAGATTCATCATTAACTCTGAGGATTGTCCCAAAGTTGACATCAAACTCTGGAATTAGGACTTCACTAGATAAAGTCTTGCTTCTCCGGTTATATTTGAACATTGCAGTAGCTTCAGACTGCTGCACCCCTGGAAGAGTGTATGAGAGAGTCAAGAGATGTGTGCTGTGAGCCTATGTAAAGGAAAAGGAGGCAGAGGAGAGAGCTGTAAGACCATTACTACCACTGGTTAAGATTTTCTCTCTGACTATGTATTATCCAGTCACTTAATTTTCAAGTATTTACTGGTGGCTTATCAGGAGCTAGGTACTGCTCTTGGCACTGGGGTACCCAGTCCTTGTATGGTTCATCTTCTGTTGGTCAGTGGGGTCTGCAGACAGTAAGGAAATCAGTTACCTGTGTCAGATGGCAGTAAGTATCATAAAGACATGGGAAATTGGCCATGAGGACAAGAGGGACAACAGAGGGGCTATTTCCTACATGAGGGTTACCACAATGTCCTCCTGTTACAGGGGTATGTGTGCAAGATCACAGTAAAGAAATATTCCATTTCTTGACTGGGTTACTGAGATCACTTACACACTAGGTTCTCAGTTCTGCCTCCTTCCCATTTTCCTCAGCATGTTCCAACCTCAGAGTATCTGCACATTCTAGTTGCTTAGCAACTCTTTTTCCCTGTGGCATATCTCCTATCTACCCTGCCATGTTTCCCTCTTTTTCTTTTTAAAAGAATATTTAATCTCAGCATGTGAGAGGCAGACACAGGTAGATCTCTGAGTTGGAGGCCAGTCTGGTCTGCATAGTGGGTTTCAGGACAGCTAAAGGTACATGGGAAACCTTGTTTCAAAAAACAAAATAAAACACAAACAAGAAAAATTTCACGTTACCAGTGAAAATTTCCTTCTCATTTTCATCGCTGTTTCCATCATCCTCCTTTTTCCCTACCATAGATACTATTGTCTAGAGCAGAGGTTTTCAACTTGTGGATCATGACCCCTTGGAGGGGGGTCACATATCAGATATCTACAGCTAGGATTCCTAATAGTAGAAAAATAATCTTAGTAATAATAAAATTAAAGTTATGAAGTAACAACAAAAATAATTTTATGGTTGGGAGTCACCATACCGTAAGGGACTGTATTAAAGTGTCACAGCATTAGGGAGGTTGAGAAACACTGTCCTAGCTAGGGCCCTCTATACTTAGTTTTCTCCCCTTGCCACTGGTCTGACATCCTGAATACTTGTCTGGTTGTTTACTGTAACTTCCAGGGAGTTCTAAGAAAAGCCTGACACTTCTGGGAACTCAGGAAATATTTTTTAAATGCATCATCATAAAGATGTTCTCCATGTGAGTCCTGAGCCCAACCAAGACTGTGACAGAGATACAGCAATCTTATTTTGGATACTCACCTTCTGCTTGAACTAGGAACTTCAGTGTGTCAACCAAAGACTTGTCCTCTCTTTGGAGTTCATAGGTTGCACTGGCTGAATACTGCTCCACCTCTCCCGTGGGCTTCAGCTCTAGCTCATACCTAAAGATGTCACATCATGTCCAGTGCATACTGTTAGCGCTTTTAAAGATGGTAATAATACCACCCCAACAATCCAGCCTCACACGCCACAAAAACAGATGTATGATTTTTTAACATCCTCTCATGCTCTTGGCTAATGATCATTCTAATGGTTCTATTTAATTCCCCCAAGAGCCATGGGCAAGGGAAGCTCCCAGGATGCTCAGGGCTTTTGGATGAGTTGGCAAGTTGACTTGTGCCTGTCATGTTGAGAACAAACAGTGATAATGGGGAGGAGGTAGGGGATGATAATGAGCCCCAAACTATTGTGAGGCCTTTGAGCACACTGGTGAGCCTCACGGAGCTTATACAATGTGTCCAGAGACTCTGAAAAGGAATGGACTTCTTGGAATATGCTGTGGTCACCCTATCCAGTGCATGAAGAAGATCAAGGAGGAACCCAAAGGTTGGCCAGAAGACCACTGTTTTGTTTTTCCCAAAGATGATGTGAGTTTTTAAAGCTGGGAACATGGACTTGTAATCCTTGGCTTTGTTTCTCTTTATCTCTCCAGTAGATGCTGGGCGAGCACTGAGTCTCTCTCACCTTGTGTCCCCAGTCAGTGGATAGTAGGAAGCAGACTCCGTGGAGCTGGCATTGGAGTAAGCCCCATTGGTGCACAAGTCCATGCCAGTGAAGAAGGGCTTGCAAGTTGACCAGGACTGCCTGTTCTCAATCAGAGGGGGGATCACTTCTGTTTTGGTGGTAGAGACCAAATGCAGTGTGTTGCTAGTGAAGAATGAGAACGGTGGCATTATCTCTGCATCCTGAACCGAGATGCCTGTTTCTGAGTCTCACTACGCACTTGCCCCCATCCTCTGTCCCCACGTTTGTTCACACCCACCTCCCATTGTTTGGTTTACTGGGAAGCAAATATGAGTACAAAGAGCATCAATAAAATGATTGTAAGGACTCCTGTGTTTCACGTGCTACTCTGGGTTCTTTGCGTTACCTTCCATTCCTCCACTGCAGGCCTAGGATTCCCATTTTACAGTGGGAAGAGAAGCTTGGAGAGAAGGGGTTGGAGGCAGGTGGACAGGTAGAAACACTGCCTCTTTTGCAGGCAAGGTTTCTTACCTTCCAAGTTCTTGCTACTAGCACCAAAATGCTCCTGTTTTGGCACCCGTCCACCCAACAACCTGACCCCATCTGTATATCTCCTTCTTTTTTAGCTCTATTTCTTCTCCTTCACAGTCAAGGTTTTTTTTCCCCCCTTGCAGTGTTCTGTCCAAATGTCTTAACGCCTTACACTGACTTTCAACTCCTTATGCTCTTGAAAATGCTTTCTTTGGTATCACCAATCCCTGTCTTGCCCCTCAATCCAATGACACGCGTGTGTGCAGATGTTAAACGTGATGTAGAAAGGCATAAGAACCTTTAGTAAAATGTACAAAGTAGAGGCAAAGGCAACCCTCTCTTGTGTCACTGAAACTTGAATTATCCCAGTTAGTTACCTAGCCTGGCTGAATCTAATAGAGCAATACTCAATTCTCTCTTTCAAACAGGGCAGGTAGACCTTGGTGACAGAATTACCTGCCACTGAACAGCTTGACCGGCCTTTTTGGAGAAGGAATGATGACCTTCAGCTGTCCAGCCTTCACGGCCACTCGAGCCTCCAGATCTAACTCGTGGAAGAAGTTGGTGTTCATTTGGACACCGCTCTTAGCGAAGTCTGGCATGATGGTGCCCATAGTTGTCACAAACTCCACGGACACAGAGGGCTTTGTCACTAGCTCTGTCTGAATCTAGAAGTCAGAAGATGACCCATTCAGTTGTGTGCAGTACCTTGGCACCCTGGAAGACAGCTCAACTTCCCCCTCCACCTTTGTGAACCCTGGCGAAGGCCCCCGCTAATTCATACCACAGAGACCATAACTGTGCTCTCAGGGAGAAAAGCTGAAGCGTTCAGTTTCCCCAGAGCCAGTGTGCATTTCCCAGGAGTAGAAGGGCTGGGACTAACTTCAAGCACTACTGGATACAAAGATAACCAGGGTCTTCATTCACTGGGAGAACAGCTGGGCTCTCTTTCCACTACTGCATCTCAAGTAGAGATGGTGAGAGATAATACATGCTGGTAGAATTCTAAAACTCCTCATAAAAATTAGCAAGAGATTGCAATCATGATGCACTCTGCCTTGAACTTGAGCATGTCTTAAACATGTGTGCAATAATCCCACCCCGGAGGAAAAGAAACAGTTGTTGCTTTAGTTGTGATCAGCGCAGGGTCTTACATTGGCCAAATCCAGTCTCACTCCAGCCTTGGTCCCAGGGGTGATGACTCCAGATGAGGACACTTGCAGCTGTAACCCCATTCCAGTGGGGAGCTCAAAGGCTTTCTCCATGAAGATGTAGTGAAGAAACAAGTCATTCTTTGACCCTTCTCTGATGGCCTGTGCAAGCTGCAAATCCAATGAGAGACAGACATTTAAAGTAAGCTGGATGTGAGTGACTTGTGTTAAATGCGATCTCCTAAATGCCACACAACAAAGCCTCTTTATTCAGAAGAGGGAGCTAGTGCATTTGGATTATCTGGGTGGTCTGTTGAATGCAAATTCATGGTTACTGGTGTCAGTGCCTTGAGTATAAGCAGTTTCTCTGGCTTGAATGTCACGTCATTTTAAACTGCTGATTTAGAGGTCCCTAGCTGAACCTCACAGCTTTATGAACTTTAAGTATGATGTATGACATTATTCTGCTCTTGTAAAAATCTGATTGCCAATGAGATTTTACCAGAAGTGTATTATGTTACAATAAACTCAACCTTTTGGAAGTAAGTGGCTACTGAGGCAATGTCCTTGTTACTATATATTGATTCTTGCTTTAGTTTATGTAACATTTTCACAAAAGAACTTGAGACTTGTGTTCTTTTTTTTTTTTTTTTTTTCTTGCTTTCACAGTGCAAAAGATGGAACCAAGGCTTTTCAGTGCTCGGTGATTTCTGTGTCACTGAGTTCCTCCCTCGGCTTCGAGACCTCAGTTCTTAAAGCCAACACAATTATTTATCAAATCATAGGGAACAATAGCTGTATGTTTCTCCCTTTTATGATAAACTTATATAATATAAATATAACCAAATGTGGGTAGTGGATGATAGTTTGCCAAAAACTTTATTTCATAATTATTGTATCATCTCAGTGTTTGAAAGAAGCTGCCAGCCTAGGTCTTGGAAGGTATGCTTAAAATTGTTTTCTAGAAGACCAAGCTAATATGCTTGAAAGATACAACAGTTATCAACAGCTTTAATTCCAAATAGTATCAGATTTTTAGATGACAAGAATCATCTTTAAAGAGTTTTGTGCATATGGCATGTGTGTGTGTATTGTGTACATGTACACCTATGTACGCAGATACCCTTAACTGTGCATGTATGTATGGAGGGCAGAAGTCAATGGTAGGTGTTTCTTTGGCAGGGCATCTCACTGATGCTTACCCATTTTGGCCAGGCTGGTTGGCCAATGAGCTGCCAGGATCTGCCTGTCTGGGGCCTCAAGAGTTGGGCCATTATGGGCATGGCGCTGCCTGGCTTTTACATGAGTATTGGAGATTCAACCTCAGGTTCGCATGCTTGCATAGCAACTACTTTACCCACTGAGACACCTCATCACCCTCTTTATCTTTCAAGACCGTGTATATACATATTTACATGTGTGCTCATGTATGTGAGTATCCATGTGCACATGCATGTGTATGTATGTATGTATATACGTATGTGTGTGTGTGTAGAACATATTAACCTCAGATGTCATTCTTCAGGATGCTTTTTACCTTGTTTTTGGAGACAGGGTCTCAGTTTTACCTGGAGCTTGCTGATTTGGCTAAATTTGGCCAAATTCCCAGGGATTTGTGCCACTACAACCTGCCGCTTTTTTTTTTTTTTTTTTTTTAATGTGGTTCCTGTGGTCTGAACCCTGGTCAGTCTTCAGATCAGGTCCAGATTTACTGAGTGAGCCCCGTCCTTAGCACTGAAAAGTCCTCTTTGCTGAAGTTCAGGGCGAACTTGTATTTTGAAGGATGTGTAAAACACTCTGTCAGGATTGTGAGACTGGGGCACCAAAGAACCCAGCCCAGCACTGAGTGCTCAGAGAAGGCCCAGGTCACTTACCATCTGGGGGATCCCCCGCAAAGTTTGTGCACCATTCAGCAACAGCTTTCCCAGGACTTGGAGGTCTTGGAGCTTGACGAAGCCAAGCTCTTTTCCCAGGATGCGGAGGTAGGCTCTGGCCTCAGGGATTTCTTTAGATTTCAAATCTTTGATCAACTTGTCTATAATGGGCATGATTCCATTCACCATGTCCTAGGATTTTAGTAACAAAACATCTAATGAGATACCAGCCCTGCCCAACACATCAGGCTCCTCAGGCCAGTCTACCTGGTGCAGCTGTGATGTGCTCAAACGCATGCCATCACTGCAAGCGTGCTGGAAATACAGGTCAAGTACTGGGACTGGACCCCACCTCTTAGTGAAGGAGAATATTTCTAAACATAGACGAAGAATCACAAACTCTTGTCAGGGATCAGAGTGTTTTCAAAGCAGTGCTTAACTGGAAGGGTAACTAGGGGAATCCTGTTCTCCTGACGCCAGGATCCTTCGGGCTTCTCAAGATTAGGTACTCTGTTCCCATCCCTCGCTCAGCCCTCTAGCCCTTTACTAGGAATGAGTGCTAGGGATTTTTTTTTTTGAGGAAAGGTGGCTATTATATAAATAAAATGGAAGTTTGAAAGCCATATGGCTACAGATCTATGATTAGCAATAGAAAAATCTCTATAGACTGACATAAGGCATTGTGAAGAAGACCCAAAATGGATCAGCTTTAGGTGGAGGTCAGAAACCAGAAGCTGGTCATGAGGCCACCAGTTAACACTCGAAAACAAGCTATGGCTCTATTTCTAAGCCTTGAATGTGCATGTCCCCTGGAGTCTTGTTAAAATGGAGTGTGATTCGGTAGATCTTGGGTGAGCCCAAGAACTGTCATTTCTAACCAAATTTTTTTTTTTTATGGTTCCAATCACAAGACTACTCTACACAATACTACAAACAGAGTAACAAGAAACCCCAAAATATACAACCTAGTTCCTATTCCTTGAAGTAGGTGCTCACTGCCAGCTTCAAAGTAGAGTTTGTTCTCAGTGGCCAGGGCACTAATGTGAGTGATAGCCGAGGAAAAGTTGTGAATAACGATGAACATATTAGCTTAAAATTTATAATCATGGATGCTTTTGAGCAATCAGTAGTCATATCAGGAGGCTGTGTACCTATTTCATTAGCTGTTAAGTGATGCTGTGAGATGTGGGTTTATGAGTACCCCATTGATCTAGGAACAGATCAGTTACATGTAGTATCAGGCAACTTTCCCAAGGGTGCACAGCTTGAACACAGTGAAGTGGGAATCCAAACTCATGTCTGAGGTGGCACACTGGAACACCTCTAGTTGATCTGGTTCTGACTACACTTCCAAGAGGCCCTTATCTATAGAGGACACTGGCTCTTAGACCAATCATTTCATGCCTTCTAGGCATTGAGAATGTCTGACAGTGAGACCCAAAGCTTCCCTTAAAATAAAAAAAGGACATTTAACAAACACATACCTGTTCATGCTTGTCATCTTTGGTGTAGCCAAAGTGGTCCACTAAGACCTTGGAGACACGATCAGGAACTTGACCATTGACCCAATACAAAGCCTTGTTGACACTGTCTGGGAAGAATCCTTGCTTACCAAAAAGAGTTTCCAGCGTTGGCTCAAAGCCCTTTCCTTCTAAACCAATCTGAGAAAGAAAACCAGGCAAAATATGCCATTAGACTTTTGGTTAAACAACAGTTCTTGTCGTCCCTCCTCACCCTGCTTATGTTCATGTAATTAACATAAGCAGCAGATGAACATGACAGAAACACTTAAAGGAAGATGTTTATTTAAATCTCATTAGAATCCTGAAAGGTAGCTTTTCTTCTGGCTTTTCCTAGAATCACCATTAAGGATAAATAATGAAACTAAGGGTTCAGAGCTGGGAGTAGATTCAGGGTTTGATGGGGAGTAATCATGTATGTATCTCAATGGGGAGCGCCTGCATTTCTTAGGGTTTAGGGGTCCAGGGACTTCTCTGAGCCATCTTTGGGCCTTTGTAGTCTAAGGAGTCATGCTTCAGATGACCCCTGGTGGAGACAGATGGTGTTGCACAGAATGGGCAAACCACGCTGAGATCCTCCATGGAGTCTCACATACCTCAAAGAGATCAATCGAAGCAAGTCCTAAGACTGTGAGGGTGGTTTTTAGCATGATTTCTCTGGGAAGATAACTGCTTGGTTCAAATATAAGATTCCCTTCCACTTTGGCTGAGACTGGATCAAATGTTGGAAGAGAAGCAGATTTGGAAATTTGATAGTTCCGGGAAAATTTTCTGAAGTCCATGATTGCTGGAAGTTGAAAATTCTCCAGAGCGTTCTTGATCAAAATTTTCAGACTAAATGAAAATAAAGAATATACTTTGAGTCAAAATCCCGTGTTGCTTGTTTACTGCGTCTTCATGTCCCAAGCAGGTACAAATTTCTAATTGCAACTATTCTGTGTCCCAAGACTTTGGCTCCAGGACAGTTTAAGTGTCCCTGAGGACAGGGAATGCCAGAATGAGGGACTGGTGTCCCAGCCCAGGGTTGTCAGTGGCTGATGGGGGCGAGGGGGGAGAAATTACCCTTACTTACTCTTGGACGTATAGTTCCTCTGAATTTAAGATGTTGGCAATGTGAGAGGCCACAAAGTTCTTCACCTGTTCACTCTGTTCCCACTGGAGAAGTTGGACAATTTTGCTAATATCTGACGAGGAAGGGGCCCTCATCAGCAAGAGATAGGCACCCAGTCTTTTCTCCACTGGAGTGGCACTGTTCACAAAGGTATCAAAAACGACACTTCGGACCTGCAGCAGAAGAGGATATTGACACATTGGCACAGCTGCTGGCGTGTCTGCCAGCTCACGTTTTTGGGAAAGTCTAGTTTCTTTCTGAAATGGCTGCGAGTGCTGATACCTAATCTTCTTTTCAGTGTCCCTGAGGGTGACCAGACCAAGGAATGGTGCCCAGAAGACTTTTATGGAATATGTGCCGAGCTCAGTTGCATTAAAGCACACAAATCATGATCAGTTTATACTTTCTTGAAGATGTGCCACTTAGTGAGGATAAAATTATCTTAATGTAGCTTATTTTAATGTAAAGATAAACACGGAAAACAATAGTGAGTTTGGATAGGGTGGTTTCTTCCCCATGTAAGGTAGGACCAAATTCACTATTCACCTTGATGAGATTGGGTAGTACCAATGTTTTCCGGGGTGACATGATGATCAATTTCGCAGTTGGATAGCATGTAGAGAAAAAAACAAAAAAAAACAAAAAAACAACTGTGTTCTGCCTTGTGGGTTTAACTACAAAGTGGTGTGTTTTTCACATCCCCATAGCACTAGGATGCCAATGGGCCTTTGGAGACTGACAGTTTGATAATTGTACAGAGAAGCTGGGCGGTGAAACAGATTGGTGATTGCTTTTATGCTTTCTGGCCAGCATTTACTTTTACTTTTAGAACCCTACAGTATACCTTACCTCTTCTCCCATTTCCATCTTCCTCAGGGCCTGGAGAGCAGCTTTCTGAATAAGCAGAGATGGTTTTACACTTCTCACACAATTCAAGACTGAGGACTTGAGTGCTGGCATTACTTGTTCCATGGTTCTGCCCATATTCCCAATGACCTTAATTGAAGAAATGAAACAAGAGCTCATCACAGTGTAGAAATAAGGGGTTTCTGGGACGACCGTTTTTTTGAAATGATGGTATAAATGCAAAATACTGAAAGAATACCTTCAGAATCAAGTAGGTGTGGTCTTCATCCCCCATGCACTCATTGTCAATATGTTTCAACAGGTAACCAGCAATATCCTGCAGAACTGGGCTCCTCAAGTGATCCATAACGTAATAGCTACCAAGTCAAAAAAAAAAAATGGAGATTGCAAATTACCAAGCACAGTTAAGCTTCTCTTAAAATCCAAACTTAGGCTTGCTGATTCTTATTTTAAGCTGTCATTCTCAAAACGAGCAATAGAAAAACAGAGAAGGCATTGGGATTTGGAGGCGGGGGAAAAGTGCCAAATGAAGGAGAGATTTTGGGGTTTTCTTTGCTCCCAGGAGGAGTGACATGAGGCAGAGCAAGGCAAGGTGAAGACTCACTTGTTAACCACGTGGCTCAGCGCGTACAGAGTGGCTCGGCTTTGTTGCTCCTTGGCGGTGTTAAAGATCTCTCGCAGCATCTGTGTCGAGGGATTTGGGATCAGAGCCACCAGGTAGGTAACAATGTCAACCAGGAGGGGGTGAACCTTCTCAGCTTTCAGCCACTGGAGGACGTGAGTGTAGCACTGGGGCTGTCCACACTGCACCAAGGCTTGTAAAGTGATGGGGCTGAGGAGAGACGTGCAGAGAGGGTTACACAGAGGATCTTCACCACAAATCCGATACCCTCTTAGCATGTCTTCTGCCAGGAGAGTACTTTATATCCTTTATTCACTCACTGCCCAGAGCTAGCTATCTTTCACACTGTAGCTCAAAGCCCAGGGACTATGATGACTTCCTCTATGGTGTCTTCCCTACGGATATTATCACCACAGAAACATCATTGAGGGAAGCTGAAGGATGCTCAGGCCTGAAGCCAATGAGGACCGTTACCACTGTCCTTTTGTTGCAACGTAGATGGTAACTGGTCAGCACAAACATCAGCCATACCTGCCCTTTGTCCATCCTGTGACTTTCTTAACACTTAGAGCCAGTGTTATCTGTACAGGGAGTGGAGAACCTGTACAATCTTGTTCATCTAAGTTCTCTTTCTATTAGCCTTAAAGCTTCAAAGGAGGTCCAGAATTTTTCTCTCCAGCTTTTTTATGGTGCTCACAGTGGAATCAGGAATTAGAAGATACCCATAAAATGTGAGAGCTGCTCAGTACTCTGTATGTTAGCCCACAGATACCTGGATGCCTTCAATATACTGTGTATGTGTGTCTTGTCCACTAAACTTTAAACCCCTCAGGTGATGGTTTTCTAGGCAATAGAAATGAGCTGATTAACTTGTTAAGTGAGTTGACAATTAAATAGTTCCCAAGATTCTTGGACTAAAGGTTCTGTAGCTTCCACAGGTCATTTGAGAATTTGCTTTGTAACCAATTAAGACCTACCTGGACACTCCAATCAGCTGTGGCAAGAGGGATGCGATTGCTTCATCGCTGAGACCCCTCAGCTCAGTAACCAGTTTATTGAAGAGGTTTGCTCTCTGAGCGTTCTGCTCTGAGACAGACAGTTTCTTCAGTTCTTGAAGGGTTTTCAAAACAGCCTCAGCCTGCTTTGGGGGTGATGTGGACTTGGTGCTCTCAAAGGCCAAACCCACCTTCTTGGTACCTGTGAAAAGAGACATGTCAAGGGAGTTTTACTTCTGTATGTAGCTCAATATTTTTGTTGAATGAAAACTAGAAATGGCGTATCAGCAGAGCGGAAAATAAAAGACCACTAGTTCTTATTAGTTCTAGTCTTATTAGACATCAGATTCTGAGCTGGATGTTTTCACTCACTCATCATAGCCTTCTTGAGGGTGAATATTCTACAACCAAGTACCATGCATGGAGATGACCTATAACCCCTGAACAGATGTAGCCCATGGCAGTTTAGTGTCCAAGTGGGTTACATAGAAATGGGAAGAGGGACAGCTTCTGGCATAATCTGATTGGCCTCCTCTTTGATCACCTCCCCCTGAGTGGAGAGCAGTCTTACCAGGCCAAGAAGATGACAATGCAGCCACTCCTGATGAGATCTGATAGACTAAGATCAGAAGGAAGGAGAGGAGGACCTCCCCTATCAGTGGACTTGGGGAGGGGCATGCGTGAAGAAGGGGATGGGAGGGTGGGTTCGGGAGGGGAGGAGGGAGGGGCTTATGGGGGGATACAAAGTGAATAAAGTATAATTAATAAAAATTAAAAAAAATTAAAAAAAAGACAGGAGAACGGGAATAAGGTGAGCAATTCAATTCAGTAAATCTTCAAAAAAATCTTATTTTTTAAAAAATGTGTATCTCTGTGTGGAATTGTGTGGATAAATGCAGAAACTCACAAAGGGCAAAAGAACCCTTGCAATTAAGAGTTTCAGGAAGTTTGAGCCACCCAGTGGTAGTGCTAGGAACTGAACTCAGATCCTCTCAAAGAGTAGCATGTGGTCTTAACTGCTGAGCCACCTCTCCAGTCCCATTTCTATGGGAATTCTTACCCAAGAACCTTCTACGTCTGTGAGGTCAACCTGGAGTTGAATCCAAGCTTGTGTGAATCTGGTATCAGATACCCTAAAACCTTCTGTGCTATACAGGATAAGCTCAGTGCTCCTCACCATCAGTTCTTCCACTTGGACCTCTTAGCAGCGCATGGAGAGGGTCTACTCTCCGGGCCTGGTTAGCAGCTATGGTGTTGACTTTGGTTAGATGCTGGCACTCGTTCAGTGACCGAGACTTCCTAATTAAGCCTCCCTTTGTGTCATTCCCTCTAGGACAGTGGTTTTCAACCTTCCTAATGCTGTGACCCTGTACAGTTCCTCATGTTGTGGTGACCCCAACCATAACATTATTTTCGTTGCTACTTCCTAACTGTGATTTTGCTACTTTTATGGACTGTAATGCAAACACCTGTGTTTCCTGATGGATTTAGGTGACTCCTGTGAAAGAGTCGTTGACCCCAAAGGGTTAATGACCCACACAGGTAGAGAACCACTGGCCTATGGGATGGACATATGAGCAGAGGTGACTCCACCCTCTGAACTCACAGGCTCTACCAACCAAGCAAACAATAAAAGAATGTATAGGTGCAGGTGTTGAGAGAGTGGCATACCAGGCATTGCTGGACTGGGGTTAGACAAGAATTCTCTAATGTTCTTTTTAGCTACACAGATCAATTCCTTGGAGTACTACCTGGTCTGACTCTGAAGTTCCTTTCCTGCTGGCTCCACATGATCTGGCATGGGTCTGAGTCTTGTAGATGTGTGAGGTTGTCAGTGCTACTGGAGTTATGTCCTTCAACTTAGACTTTCAGTTTCTTACTCATAAAATGCCAGACAGTTGAAGATATCCTTTTCCTTCCTTTTGTCCCACAACTTCTTGACCCCCTGAAGTGCTTTCTTGATAGTTGTAGTCCACTGACCATAACACCAGAGTAAACATCACTTATTGGTCTTCAGGCATTTAACAGAGACCAGACGAAGCACTAAGCCATGAACAGTACTCAGTCAGCAGATTTCTTGGCACTCAGGGCACATAAAGTCTTACCTTCACTGAAGAAGCGACTGTTGGTCTTAGGTGTGCCTTCAAGACTCAGTGTCTGTTTAACCTGTGTCATGATCCCATACTTATTCCTGGCAACACAGGAAGTACACTGCATTATGGGTGGCTAGTTCTCAAGAAAATGCTATTATTTTCAAGTTGAAAGGTCTTCATCTATTCTTCTGCCCCAATTCTGTCCACCTCTCAAAGGATGTTGAAATACATCCATCTTGATCCTCCAGTGGGTAGTGTCCACCTCTCCCTGCTCACATTCATTATATTCTCCACCAGTCTAGAATTCCCAGAGGGTTGGGACTATAGCCAAGCCCTTAAACTTTTTTTTATAGCTTTCACAGCACAGTCTCAAGGATATAGCAATTATCTAACAAATGCTAGTCAAATATCAGTTTTTCACATGGATTTGGATATATAATTCTTCATCAGAAAATACTAAATCATTCTCAAAGCTCTTTCTAAGTAGGGCATCATACAATGAACAATTCACACTTTTCTGGATCTACGAGCCCCGAGACTTAGATACTATTTGCTGGTCTCAAATTGGTCCACATGCTTGAGACCTTTCTGGCAAATTTCCTGTTATCTTAAAACCTGGGCAGAGTTGCCTCTGCCTTGTACCTTTCATGGCTTCCTCTAAGCCCAACCTATCACTCAGGAGGTGCTCAGCTCCATCAGCCCACTAAATGATGAGCACTGAAAGCAGCAGGTGACCTACTTGTAGGAGAAAGGCAGGAAAAGATGCTGTTCATTGCAGTTGACTTCAGACACATGTTTCTTATTGGGGTCCAGGGTGTACTGGCAAGATTGGCTGCTGCTGATAAGAGTTGACGAGGTGTAGACCTGTGAACAGGATCAGAGGGACACATTTTGGTCAGTCTCTGGGACTTCAAGCTGACACTTGTGCCCGGGGGAGTAGTAGTTAAGGAAGTAGAGGATGGAAGTCTGCAGCACATGAGAACCCAGTGAAAGGAAGAGAACTCAATATTTGACCTCTGCTAAAGTGTGCTGACAAGACAGCACACTCAAGGATGTAGGCTCTTCTCGTTCCGTTCCAACCGAGTGTCTGTCATGTATAACACACGTACCTTGCATCCTATGTTACCTCCCATGCATATGTACACCACACAGCTTCCGTTTCTATAAGTTTTTCTTTTCAGGTTTCTTCTACATCTTCCATGACTCTGCCCATGAATACGTGAATGGCAGATGCTCGATCTTTCCCCAGAGCAGACCTGGGGATGCTTCTCTGCACAACTCAGATTTTACCCAGTATGGTATGAAGGACCCCTTAGTGGCATATGTGTCAACTCTGTTGCCACATAGGCTGGAGGCACCTTGAGGGGAGGCTGTCCGTGGTTCTTCTGATTCCCTCTTTCCTTTCTTTCTTTCTTTCTTTCTTTCTTTCTTTCTTTCTTTCTTTCTTTCTTTCTT
>NW_026585644.1:28989184-29028390 GCF_907164565.1 Psammomys obesus
CTTTCTTTCTTTCTTTCTTTCTTTCTTTCTTTCTTTCTTTCTTTCTTCCTTCCTTCCCTCTCTCTCTCTCTCTGTCTCTCTCTCTCTTGCTCAGTACAAGGATGAACACAGAGCAAATTCTAAGAAAAGATGCCAAGCCAGTGCATTGGTCTTGTCTAACTCTGGCTCTCATGCTCATCAGACCATCTCTTTCTAGCTGCAAGGAAAATGCCCAAGAAGATCAGCAGGGATGGCAGGAATTGTTCAGTAGTTAATGTTGATTGAGACAACCTGTGACTCATGTCTTGGGATGTGTTACAGGGACAGGGCACACTCAAGCCATAGAATCCTGTGTAGCACTGAGGTGGTTAGCACCGAGAGTGGGGGGCATGGGTAGGACATAGAAGACTTAGCTCTAGTCAGGCTCTACTTGGGGTGGAAGTACAAGAAGCTGAGACCCAGTCATTCATGTCACTTCATGGACTGTGGGAGATAAGCAAACATAGGCCTTGGGAGTTGGATGGGGAAGAGAAGTGACAGGTATGTCATCTCAGGGATACACAGGTAGATGGTTGTTGCTGTGACAGAAGGACAGAAGGAAGGACCAAGCTCTGCTGCGGGAGTGCAGAATCCAGATACAGTCCTGTTAATTTATAACAGCGCTTCAGCCTCGACAGCCCTCATTTATGGCCCTCGGGTTCCCACTGAAGTCTACATAACAGATAAGCTGGGCAGAGATTCTCAGTAGCTAGAACATTCCAGAATTTCCCTAAGTAGGCCATTGCTTAGTGTAGATGATGATGTGGTGTGAGACTCACCGAGCCTTTGATGAGGGCAAGAGGGCTGACACCTGTTCTGATGGGCCGGAAGCCATCACACTGCTGCAGGTTTCTCTCTGTGGATATTTCTGTAGCCACAGTCCCCTTTCTTGAATTCACAGTAACCTGAGTTGAGCAGTTTCCATACACAGTATCCTGTGGGAGCCCAAGATATGGTCAGGTACACTCAGTGTGGGAAAACACTGCCAGGTGCTTAAGAGGGGCTGGGAAAGACACCTGGGTACAGAAGCAGTAGGGCTATGGATTGGGGGAGTTTCTTTTGCTCCCAGGCAGAGGGTATGTAGCATTGCTGTGCCTGGCCAGCTGGTGTTGTGGGGAGCAGACACACGAGGGAAGAGTGGTCCCAAGTCAGGGCCAGGAAGGATGAGTCTCTCTATTGTCCAAGCATAGTGGAGTCAAGAGCTTAGAACACAGTCAGAGCTCAGAGGTGTTCTTGTGTCTAAAGTACATTGAATTCTCTCTAAGTTGATTTGAAATACAATATATTCTAACCTTTCTGGTGTCTAAAATACACAAGGCTTTCCTGTGTTAAATGGACACAGGAAAAAAAAAAAACCTTAACTATAGCAAGTGGAGTGGCAAAGAGTCCTAGGAAAAGCTTTAAAATGAGATCCAACACCATCAATTTGTTCCAGATGGTCTATCAGTAAACTCTGAGGTCATGGGAAATTGTGATCCCTGGTGTTCATACCAACCCAGGGTCCTCCATGTAACTGCTATACAGCCAATCAAGGGACAATTTATTGTATCTAAGGGGAGACTCTGACATGTGAAGAAGATTTTGAAAGGCCACTGTCATCAGCTTTTAAAATTCTCACCAGGAAGGCACCTGAAAGACTCTACCTAGCAGTGTATTAAAGCAGATGCTGAGACCCATAACCAAACCTTTGGCAGAGTGTAGGGAATCATTTGAAGGAAGGAGGAATTAGTGTATCCTAGAGGGGACAGGGAGCCCCACAAGGTCCAAATATATCTGAGCACAGAGGTCTTCTATGAGACTGTTTATCCAACCAAGGACCATGCATGGATATAACCTAGAACCCCTGCTCAGACATAGCCCATGGTAGCTCTGTATCCAAGTGGGTTCCCTACTAAGGGGGACAGGAATTGTTTCTGACATGAACTCATGAGCTTGCCCTCCCCCTGAGGGAGGAGCAGCCTTGCTAGGCCACAGATAAGGACATTGCAACTATCCTGAAGATGCCTGACAAGCTAGGACCAGATGGAAGGAGAGGAGGACACCCCCTCTCAGTGGACTCAGAAGGGGGCAGGGAGGAGATGAGGGAGGGAGGGGAGGATTGGGAGGGAAAGAGGGAGATGGCTACAGTTGGGATACAAGTGAATGTATAAAATTATTTAAAAAGAAAAAAATATTAAAAAAAATTCTCACCAGGAACAACACTTGTTTGTCCTCGTCTGTCTCCAGGGGAACCAAGAGGGCAGAAACGATGCCCCTTTTGATGTTCAGTATGTAGTCAGGCTCATCCTTGTCAGGGTAAAGAACAATCTGCTTCCCTTCAGGAGTGGCCAGCTTGAGCTCATACCTTTCCAGAAGAAAGAAGGCAAATGCTCACAGAAAAGCCCTTCTTTTACTGTGATCCTGCAAAAGGAGCCAGGAGCACGGGAGGCTCCTCGGTGGTTCCTCTTTGGACATGTTTTCTTTATACATATGCTTACTTTCCCCATGCATTTCCCCAAGTCTACAAATATCTGTCAGTTGTCTCTTATTTTTTTTCTTGACTTCTTTTCTCTCTCTTTCTTCCTTCCTTTCTTCCTTCCTTCCTTCCTTCCTTCCTTCCTTCCTTCCTTCCTTTCTTTCTTTCTTTCTTTTTCTTTTTCGCTCAACTCATCCCTCCCTGCTCCATTCCCCATGTCTTCTTCCCTTCTCACCCTTTCTCTGGACATCTCCTTGTATCCTTTAATGTCATATCCTGTTCATATGACCCTATACAGTCTTTTGTGGCTGTAAACACGGAGATTTTTGTTATGTTTTACACAAATGACATTGCATTATGTGTGATTTTTTTCATCTTTAATTAATTTATACTCATTTAATTATGCTCTGGGACACCTGAGTCATTTGGTGTAGCTCCACTAGAGTCATTACTAAAAGCTATGCAGCACTTCATTCCTTCATTATATATTGTTCCTTAATGGCACCATTCAAGAGCATTGACATTCTCTCTTTCTAGATTTCTCTTGTGGTCACAAAAATGATATTGAAATAAACATCCATATACATCTGTTTTCACACATGGCTGCTTTTATTTAGATGTGCCAGAGTCGCAGAGATGATAACTGTTATGTCAAAGTATAAATATGATCAGCTGTACTAGGTACTGCCCCATGCTTTCATTTCTACAACCTGATATACTATTCTTTCCTGTAGCAATGGGTACCGCCTCAAGTTTTGCAGCTCAATGGGGGTGCAGTGAGAAATCCTTTTGTAACACCATTTGCATTTGTTGACTAATTATTGAATTGGAGCTTCTTTTCATATAATTGTTGGACAGTCACTTTTTAATTCAGTCTCAGGACAAGATGGAAGGCTGGGCTAACTTTGATCTTAGGTGCTGCCTTCCTCTTAGAGACTATTTGAGCTGCCAAGGGTCTGGCTGCATCTGCTCTAATTAAGACCACAGGAGAAGAGGACCGGGCCCATGTCTCTCCCATAACTCTGAACCTCTCAGAACATTCTAGACACAGCAGTGCAAGCCTGGGAAGTCCTTGTGGTCAAGAGGAGGAGTCTCTTGTGTTTAAAGATGAGAAAGGACCAAAGAATAGCAGCCACTGTCTCCTGCCGCTGCAGTTTTCCCTGTACATCTAAGTCTCTAATATCTCTAATAAAGTAAGGTGTGTTGATGGAGCAGTTTGGTTTATTTCTCAGAGAAAGAACTGGGTCCTGACATTTAGAAAATCCAAACAGGTAAGGGAAGATTTTCCTTTGCTCCCGAGTTTACAACCCAGTACATCTGCCTGTATTCCACACACTTAAGGCTTCCTAAGCTAACTGGGTGCAGGACAAACTTGGACGGGTGTTAAAATTCCTTGAAGATCGTTGCAGCACTGTCAGTGATGTGTTAGAAAAGATGCCAGCTATAAATGACAGCACTGGTCTCCAGGGCACGGTGGCTGTGTAGCAGTTGTGGGCAGGGACTGCTAAGGTCCTGCCTGCCCTTTGTCCTGTGTTGAACAGATGCCACACCCTCATAAACACATGGGGGACTATGCAGCGTTTATGACCGCAGAGTAGCAGTTTCTGCCTGATCCACCCCGAAGACCCTGCAGGCGTCATCCTTGTTCAATTCTCTAAACAAGATCTTGCTTGTTTAAACAAACCATCCCAGCTTTATAGTCTCAAAAGTGCTTCAACCATGAGATCTGTTAGAAGACAATTTAAATGATAATCAAGGGAACTTGAGTAGAGTTAATAATACTTCCCTCTTTTTGATAGAGGCAAGAATTCCACAGTACCCTGATCAATGAAGGCATTGAATACAAATGCCAGCACTCAAAGGCACGCCTGACATGGGCCCACACACTCATTTCTTCACACACTCACACACATGCATACGTACCAAGATCAATTCAAGCAGCATCCCCAAAGCTTAGACGCTTGGAGACAGCAATCCCATGCCTTACCTGGACATGGCAGTTGCAAACTCTTCAGAGTTCTTGGTTCTCTTCATCAAGGCCTTGCCCTCAGGGTTGAAGCCATACACCTCTTTAAGAGTACACTGGCTGGTCCTCATGATGAAACTGCAGAGTTGGGGGACCTCCAGCTCCACCTGAGGAGGGAAAGTAGCAGCGCATTGAGGTTCTCCAACCAGAATAGGAGACATCCCTGCAGCCCAGCCTCTGATCAGGACATGGAGGGAAAAGTTTCTGGGAACAATGTAATGGAGTTCCTAGAAACACACAGGCTAAACACATTTCATGTGCCCCCATACCTAGACTTACATTTCTTCCTCCTATTTTAAAGAAGTTTCTTATGTTTGCCCCTATGCATGGGAAGGAGAATGCCCTCATATTGGTTTAAATTTACTCACTTTACTTATAAAGAATTTTGGGGGTTAATGCTTAGAAGAAATGCATAGTAGAATAAGCATTAAAAAACACAAAACAAACAAACAAACAAACAAAAAAGAGCAAGCAGGAAAAGCGAATGTTTTCCTGACATCATTTTCTAAAACTGTATCCACAAGTGCCAGATAAAAATCTTCATATGTGGGCAGAACTGAAAGTGATCGTTGGTTGTGTTCTGGAACTATTCAAAGTCCTTTCTAGCTTGATGGAGAAGCTCTATGTTTGCGCTGTCTAATGCGGCAGCAGGAGACACGAATGGATGCTGGCTATATTTCAATGAGTGAGAATGAGAATTGCATTTTAAGTTTTATTCAACTTAATGTGCATCGTGGTTGGCCATACTGATCAGTACTATGGCCTAAGAAGGAAGAGGGCAGCTGTGCAAAATGGACTTCTCTTCCCTGCTTGGACCTTAGTAGACCTTGGATCTACTTTATGTGCATAGACTGGAGTATGACAAGTCCCCAAATAACTAACTTCTCATTTTAATGAGACAAATGTTAAATGAGTCTCCGTATTATGTTTGGCATCATTCATGCTGCACGCCCAGCATTCTCCAGCAACGACCACCTTCCTCTGTGCACTCCCTGGGTCTCTCTCATGGTCAGGTCTATTGGCCAATCCTGCTGGCCTACAGACCATTCCCTGCTATTACACATTGGAAGCGAATGGGAGAATAATTAGGCTGAGATTCTTCCCCCTTCCCTGGCGGTAGCCTTCTCATTCAGGTTCATTTTTTTGTCACTTGAGGTTCTAGCTGGGAACTGCTAGAAGGTTCTCTGAGGGGCCCCTGGTGGAACAAGGCTGGATCCCAGTTGCAGTTCCTCCAGCCCTTGTCCTCTGTACCTTGCAGTTGATCCTGGTGGCGCTTCTGGAATCGGCAGTGCCCCTGACGCCGCTGGCGCTTTCAGCCTCATAGCTGTACATGTACTTTCGGAGGTGCTTGAATCGAGTTGCATCCTCTGACGTGGGGAGAAAAATAAGTCAGCCCTGGAGATGAAGCAACTCTCTAGGGCAGCTGTGCCGAGCAGAGAGGAGCAGCGGCATAAGCTGATAAAAGTGGCGACTGTGGGCTCAAGTTACTCGTGGTTGACTTCACGTTGTACTTGTCTTTATAGATTTAACACAGGCGCTGTTTGGGCTGAGTCTGATGTTTAAATTATTTGGGATTCTTTGAATAGATCATCTAAAGCACATGGAGGGGAGGGCCAAGCATCAATTAATGGAGCTACAAAAGCCCATCGGAAGGCCCTTTGGAAAATTAAGTTATCAAAGGGACACGGCTAAGTGTTTTCTCTGTTTAAAGATGCTATCATCATGCTCATCTTCATGAGCCTGCGAAATACCTGAGACAAAGTTAATGGTTAAGGGTATCTGATTGACTTTTAGACCGCACCCTACCTCCTCCCCCACAAGAAGAAACTTCTGGAAGATTCCACTGTGCTTGACAGAAATTTTGTGATTTGAGAAAAATAACTGCGTAGGAACCCGGATGTAGTACTGCCATATGACCACCAGATGGTGGTGCTGCCCCATCAGAGGGGAGGCTAGCCCTGGTGCTCTCCAGAGGATGCCAGGTATTGCGGCAAGGCCTTGATCCTCTGACCCCTAGGTTCTGGTAAATAGGAAGGGGTGGAGGGGTCTGGAGTTCCGCACAAAGGTTAAAGTCAACATTTCCTCATGCCCACATACTCTGAATCAATGATTAGTCGGTGATAAAAAGCACAATAATGTCTCTCCACAGTCTCCTCCCTACCCCAGCACCAGAGGAAGCCTTCGAACAGAACAGAAGGGCAGGGAAGAAAGGGCCTATAACCTTTGCCAGAGGAGACCGGGTGCCCAGAGACTCAAAACCTTCGCTTCCAGGGGTCAGAGCAGTGCCCTCTAATCTGAGCTTGAGGATGCTAGATGGAAGGATGGCCTGTAGGTGCAGAGGAGACTGTCTGGAGAGGAGAGCGAGGGTGGGAGGTGCCCAAGGGGTCTAGTAAAGAAATGCCTTACTTGGACAGTTCAAGCTGAAGTTTTCCAAGACTTCATCTTCTGCAAGAGAAAAGGGAAACCTTGGCTTTCCGTGTTTTCCAGCGGGTTCCAGGGGCTGACAGGAGGGACCCCTTGTGGGCCTTAATTATTTTAGGCCTACCCAGAGCCTTCTCTCTAATTCTCCCATTCTACGGCTGTCACCTTAAGCCCCCGAGGAGTTACCTGCTAGCTCTAGCTCTCATCACCTCCTTTCCCAGGACTTCTGGCTGCTGCCCTCTCTTCCACCTGGCCCTTGCTACCTAGCAGTCACCCTGCCACCAATTTCCACTCCCCGATCTAACTGGTGGCTTGGAGCCGCAACGCAGTGCTCTGGTCCCCACGCTGGCCTTCACCCAGGCTTCCCCTGTCACTCACGAGCCCAGACGCTGGTGTCCAAGAACAGTAGCAGGAACAGCAACAGCAGCGGTGGCCGCAGGGCAGGCTTCTGAGGGCCCATGGCCGGTGGATGGGTGAGGTGGCTTCCTGCCTGTGGCCTGGCCAAGGCCTGGCGCCGCTGCTGGCTCTGCAGGGTCTTCTGAGGCGGCACCCAGGCAAGTACTTTATCTGCCGCAGACACTGATGGGAATGCCCGGCTGCCTGAAAAGCGTTCCATTTATAGGAGGCTCTGGCTTAGCGAGAATTGCCAAAGGTCCAAAGGGCATGGCCCGGACCTGTTTGCTTTTCCATACAAGCTTCTATCTGGGTGGCTAAGACTGGGTCTGACAGGGGTCTCCCTGCTGGTTCAGCAACCACCACCTGGGGCTTTTCCTCAGAGCATGTCTTTTCTCACGGGGTCTCAGGCAGTGGGCAGTGGGCTTGCTGTCTTATAAGCCTGTCTTCAGGAGACGTGTACCTTCAGGGGGTAAGGTACCCTGCTCCTGCTCTGACCGTGCAGTGCTTTAGAAAACTGTTCTTAATGTCCCGGTGGAGGCATCTTCCTAAGTTCCTTCTGATTTTGGTGGACTCTGGTTGTGAATAAACAGTCGGGTCCTGACTGATTTAGCCAGTACAGGTGGCTGTGAGGAGGGAAGAGAAAAAAGAGGACAACCTGGGAAGTCCGCTGAGTGACTGGGTTTGCTGTCCAAGTCTCTCAGAAATCTAGAGAAGACGGGTCCCCCAGAGCAGGCTGGTTCCCCAGAGTTCACTGTGGGCAGTGTCAGTCACGCTGATGGGAAACTGATGGTGAATGTCTGGGCTGGGCTGTGTTGTCAGAGTACCTCCAATCTAGTTGGTGGCAGCAGAGGGGGGCTGGGGGATAAGCCTGGTAGAGAGGCTGGGGTGTAATGTCTACAAACTGGGCATCAAGGACAGATCTGATAACACAGATGCAGAGAAGACGCTGAGATGCTTGGATGCCCAGAACCATCTCTAGAGGAAAAAGCCCAGGCCTCTAAAGTACTGAGTTCAGCTTTCTTCCCTTTACTTGATGGCCGTTAGAAAGTGTCCCTTAGGCTGGGGCTCAGCCTCTGTTCTTGTATGCTGATAAGGTCCAGTGCACAGGTACCACACAGCAAATGTCACAATGCTGAGCTGACAGGACGCTCAGAAATGCTGAAAGGGCCACATGTCGGCTTTCCTTAAATTACAGAATCTGCCTAGACGGTTGGCTAGAAGCCATCTGGAAGTATCTGTGGTCACCACTGTGACCTTCATCCATCTCCCTTAAGCAGAACTCTTCTCAGCTCATTGCTCTGAATGACTTGGAAGTTTGAAAGGCCGCTTTGCAGAGACACTTCAAATAGAATGAAGAGCCAGGAGATCCTGGAGTATAAGTAACTTGTTGAGCAGAGAAAAATCCCGGTCCCTAGAGAGCCCAGTTGCTATATGGGTATCCGGCTCAGGAGGAGGCAGGGCTGAATTCTAGTTGGTTTCATGCTAGGTTTGTAAATGACACCAACCTCCTAGGTCCCTGTGGGATCACAGGATTAATAATATTTATGTTTTAAGAGCTTTCCTTGAAAATTAAGGAACATGGTCTGAAACACAAACCATCCAGTAAGACATCTGGGAAATCAAAGGCATTTGATAAGGGGTAATGGTTACCACTCCTTATGTGTTTGTTAGAGAGGGCGTGTGTGTTTGTTGCGTACCTGTCTGAACACAGTCACCACAATGTAAGAACAGATGTTAACAGAGCACAGGTGGCAAATCAAGGCCAAGGGCGCCGAGTTCGGGGAGGGCGTATGTGAGGGACAGTGACCCTGACTAGTCACCTGTTTGGCATCTCACATTTCTGAGTGCTTAACAGGACTACTCTTTCCAAAGAAGATGAAGGCCCTACCAAAGCAAGCTGGCTAGTGACTGTCACTGTCATGAAACCCGGACTAATCTCAGCTAGTCACTCTGACTTATCAGCTCACGAACACAAAGTCCTGTTGGTTGGACAATCAGTGGGGTAACCATAGAGCTCTGGAGTTTCTATGAGAAGGTCATGTGACCAATGGAATTTCAAGGAACCAGAGCATGTTAAATAGTCCAGTTGTAATCCCTGGGAGCAGATTCATCATTCTGCCTTTTTGTGGGTGACCAAGTTCAGGGAACCTTAGAGGCTTTTAGGGTTTCCAGCAGCCTGCTATGCTGAAAGCGGTAGGGATTGTGTGCTGGAGTAGCTGCCCAGACATAATTTGCTGAATATAATAAATGAATTTGTGCCATTTAGTTATACCCCGTTGCTTCCAGGGAATTTATGTACAGTGACCATGATGCTAAGTAAACGTTTTCAGTGATATAAAACAAAGACATACATTTTGATATAAATTATTCCCAGCCAGGCTGTTACAAAAACAACAGCAGAACTCCTGCGGTAAATCGGGAGTAGTATTGACAATTATTAATTAGGCCATCTCTTTTCTGTCCGTGACAGCATTATAATTGCAAATGATGCCTAGCAGCTAGGAAGTAAATTTCAAGAATTATAGAGGTTATAGATAGAACTATGCCCAGCAATTCAGAACATGCTGATAACAAAGCATGCACAGCACACACCACAAACACGTCTATACATAGAAACATGCACACACACACCAAGATGAAAGTGGTGCATTTGGGGAGTAGCTCAGGCGGAAGGCTCTAATGCAGATCAGTCAGTCGAATGGAGATACCACACACGAGTGATTACTGATCTCCCACGAGGAAGCAAAACCAAACATTTTTATTCTGTTATTCTGCTACCCAAGAGATAAGGTCAGAATGTCAAGTGGCAGTTTTTCCTAGGGAGAAAGGTCAGAGGACAGCAGGGTTCAGCGTGTAGAGAGCTTCCCCAGGCAGGGGTTATCTCTCCTTTGACTTCCAATCATCCTTCCACTCCCGCTTTCCTGACGCCGGAAAGGAGTGTTTTCTTGATACCATTCCAGGTAGACTTCATGGCTTCCAGCCCTAGTTTCCTCTCAGTCAGTTTCAATATGGAGCATAAGTCATGAAAGATCTTCACACATGTGTGAGATAAATGGGGTCTAGTGTTGTGACATTTTTAAGTTTTTTACTTGTTCATATATTATCTTACAATTCAGAGAAATAAGCTCGGCAGACAAGCACCGTGGTTCACACATTGTACGTCCTTCTCTTTGCCTCCCAGGAACAATCACTTTACACCAGACGAAGTGGAGCTAAGGAATAAGAATGTGGTTGCGTGTCCCACTGTCCTCGGGCGAAGTGTTTTTCCTGCATGCCTTCATGATTACTCTTCAGGATGGCTGCGTGTGTTTTCTATCTTGACTTAGGATGTGTGGTGAACGTGAAGCTATGAGAGAAGAAGGAACTGCAAACATGGATGGTGGGACAGACTGACACAGAAGAGACTGTGTCAGTTTCTTCTCATGCTAAGGGTTCAGGATTCCTGAATAGGACAGATTTCTGAGAGGCTCTTTAATTCTGCAAAGATCATACTCACTCTGTCAACAGATTAGAAGCTAATAGACCTCTGAGGGAGGAGAAGACAGGTTCTTCCAGGGACAAGGCAGCAGAGTACATCAATCACAACCTCTGACTTATTCAAGTCAGGGTTTAGGTTTCATCCTTGTTTTGATCTCATTCACCTAGCTATTGGTAATTGCTTTTTATAAATAAAAAATATGTGTGTGTGTGTGTGTGTGTGTGTGTGTGTGTGTGTAGGCATGGGTGTGACAATGAGTGTGTGGAACACAGAGAACAATCTTGAGAGTTGGTCCTTGACTTCTACACCATTTGAGGCAGGGCCTTTTTGTTTCGTGCTGTGTTGTGTACTCCAGCCTAGTTGGCCAATGAGCTTTATTTAGCCTCTATCTCCCATACTGTCATAACAGTGCTGGGATTACACACATGGGTCACCATGTCTGGTTTCTGCTATGGATTCTGGAAATCTGTTCAGCAAATATTTATCCACTGAATCTTTTATCTGGTTTCATCTTTATTAATAAAGATTCCTTTATATTCTCATAAGACTTAAGCCAGAAAGACACTGTGCTCAGGTGGATGAGACTTAGGCTAGGAAGAGACAGCTAGAGACACAAGTAAGCCTGATCAATACAACCTCTGAGTCTTTGTCAAAATTTAAGGACTCGCCCTGAACATTGTCCCCTGAGAGCTTACAGGTGAGGAGAAACTGAGTGTAGGCCAAACTTGTACAGTATGGCATCAACACAGCTAAACTGAAGAAGGCTGTGTGGTCCACTGGTCCAGAAGGGATGAGATTGAGCTGAGTCTTGGATGGTGGGCAGGATTTGAGTCATTGGGTGAGTGGTGCTACCAAAGACAGCAGCAAGGTAGGATTATGTTTGAAGGGACTGACAATCTGGGAGCCCACTGGAGTTCTTGGAGAAGTTGGGGAACGAGAGATCTAGGATGTGAAGGGAGCACAATGTGTCAGCCAGGCCCAGGGCTGCCAGGCTAATTAAACTCATCGCTTTTGTTGCAGGTCCCTATAATATCATGTAATATACTTGACATTGAGTGTGGTTTGTGAGGCTTTAAAACCGTAGATTGCACAGGAGGCCTCGAGCACTGGGCTCCTTGTCAAGAGCTGTGAAAGGAGATGTAGGTACAGAAATTAAGAGTCACAGAAGTAGAGATGATCTTAGACATCAACTTGAGACTAATTGTATTATTTTAGAATATAGAAACTGAGATCGAGATGATTAAGTTTTTCTTTTTTTGTCATTGCTTTACGTGGTTTTTAAAATATTTTTTTTTATGACAATAACTGGGCTGGTTTTACCTAGTTTACAACCTAGAATATTCATTCTATGGTAATGTCATTATATTGACTTCATGAAATTGCTTAGAGATTTCTTTAAAAAGATGACTCTTTAATTAGTGTTGGTATAGTTACTTATAATTTATTGCTTAATGAAAGTGAAAAACGTAATTGACTTTCTGTGGGTTTGAATTTAGAACGAATATTACTCTGTAGTTCATCACAAAGAAACATAAAGGTTTAGGGTCTTAAAGGGCCAGAGGTCCTTGAATAATTCTCCTTACAATGTGCACCCTCATCAGTTTTTAAATACCTGGGCAATATTAATAGACGGCCTAACTGATGGAATCTGAGGAGGTTAAGTTACACTCTAGTCAGCATTTAAGAGTTTGTAAAAGGGAAAGTATTCCAGCTTTTCTACATATGTCTGTGTGGATTTCCCTCTATCCCCATTCCTTCTCTCTCTCTCTCTCTCTCTCTCTCTGTGTGTGTGTGTGCGAGCGCACTCGCAGGGATATTGGATCTCCTGGATGTGGAATTACAGGCAGTTGTGAGATGCCAGATGTGGGAACTAGGAACTGAAATAGGGACCTTCGGAAAATCACCGAGTAGTCTTAACAGTGGAGCCATTTCTTCAGATAAGCATTTTCAAGTATTAAATGAGTAAACATTTTAAACACGCTTTTGGGCAATTTTATATCTTTTCTGGAGAAATGTCCATTCTAATCACCACTACCACAACCATCATTATTTTCTGAGACATGGTCTCACTGTGGTCCCCCAAAGTGAAATCCTCCTGCTGCAACCTCTGGGGTTTGACATTTTCCATTGAGTTACTTGGGCATATTATTGTTAAATTCTAAGAGATTTTATGTCCTCTATACAGGTCCATCATCAGATGCAGGGTTTGTAAATATTTTCTCTCTATCTGAATTGTCTTTTAGCCTGATTTGCAGTCCACACATTTTTAAATTTTGATGAAGTCCAATTTCTTCTCTGCCTGCTGCTTGTCCTTCTAGTGCCATCTCTGAAGAACCATTGTCTAAAACCAGGTCAGGCAAATCCGGTGCTGTGTTGTCTTCTGGTAAGCTGTCAGTTTTGCGCTTGTCATGATGGTCCCATCATCCATTTTGAGTTAATTTTATAGAGAAGATTCGTTCTCAGCCTTGCCCTCGGAAATTTCTAGGTTCTGTCAGCTAGTGAGAGGCTCTGAATCGCCTCTCTTGCCTCCTTGCTCATAGGGTGCAGCCTGGTCCTTAAGAGGATGACGTCAACCCTGCTGCTTAATGAGAAGGATCATTCATGAGCTAATTATTAAGCTCTGCCCCACTCTGGTGCTTCCCAAAGTAGTGGGAGCCTGCTGGCTCTGAAGGGTGGTCCTTGCATAGACAAACGGGAGGAGGACCCGTCTTTTCCGAAGAAAAGTGCAGAGACATTCTAGGTATGCAAAACTAAAAACACAAGCTTGCTTGGAGTTCAGAAAGCCCTGAGAATGACCCCCCCTTTTTTTTTAGAATGAACATGCAGTTAGAGAAATAAGGCACACAAATGGACTAGTGTCTTTTACGGGAAGTGTTAGTAACAAATGAGTAAGACAAAGTGATAGCAAGCCCCTTGAAATGATTACCTTTTGGTGAAAGGGATGAACGAATCTTGGAGTGGGGGTGGGGACTGAGGGTGGGAGTCAAACCAAGAAAATGAAGTGGTCTGCCGGGAACTCAATAGTGAGATGTTTAATCCTGAGCAGCAGCAGAAAAAGTACTCCAGCACTGCAAATACTTTAAAATCCCTCATATTGCCTGGTATGGTGGCACACACCTTTAATCACAGCGCTCAGGGAGGCAGAGGCAGGCAGATCACTGTGAGTTTGAAGGCAGCCTGGTCTATAGCCTGTGAGTCCAGGACAGCCAAGGTCACAGAGGAAAACGTCTCTCAAAAAACCAAAACCAACCAAACAAACCTAATACTTGCCAAGGGCTAAAATTTGTGATGGTTTCTTTTCTGAAAATCATTTCATTTACTTACATGTTTATTTATTTCTAGTTATTATACAAAACAGTGAGTTTTTCTTAACACTATCTAACCCCACTGTTTCCCTCCATCTCTCACCCCCACCTTTATTTCCCGTTCTCCCTACAGTAATCCTCCCTCTGATCTCTTATGTATGTTTGTATTGATCTAGATTATGTGTCTGAGAGAAAATGCACAATATTTTGTCTTTTTTGCCCTTATTATCTTCTCTTGTTTTTCTCCTCTCTATGTTTCTTCTTCTGATCTCACAACACCTTGTTCTATTTTCACATCTTATGTAGATGTGTAAATAAGTATACATTTAAGTCTAGACTTTACATTTGAGAGAAAAATGCGGCTTATGTTTTTCTGAGTCTGGCTTATTTCATTCACCACACTCACCACTGGTTCTATCAATTTTCCTGGAAATGACATTTTTAATTAATACGTTCATCTTTCCTTATGGATGAATAAAATTTCTTTGTGTGCACACACAACACTTGTTCTGTTTATTTGTTGATGGACATAAATGATCTCATTTAACAATCAAATGGTAAAAACTGTAAGATAGATATTGTTAACCATCATTCTCACAAGCGAGAATGCCAAGGACCAAAACACCCTATATGAAATCAAATTCCATTGTCTTCATTTACAAGTATAGGCATCTAGAAAAGCTAATTATGAATATATATTCATATCAAATGAGCAACAGCAGTGTCTCAATGTTGTGGTTGCCCTCTTCCTAGGGAAATGAGCTATTGCCTTATTTAAGTATTGTATGATTTGTACTGTAATAAGGCAAAACATTGCACAGTACTTGATTGCTTTGGTGTTCAATCATACCTTTAATTCTAACAACTGAGGATTTTAGGCTACAGATTGTTGGTGAAGTTCCTGGAGCTGCCTGCTTTTAAAAGACACTCCAGGACCATCTGATATATAATAGATACACTAGAACTCAAACTCAGGTGCTCTGCCTGTATGCTACGAAGTTCATACTCTGCCATCTTAAATCTCAGTAAGAGGGTGAGGAGAGCCAAGATCCTTTATGACATTTGTTGGGAAAACAAAAGGGAGGTTCTGAGCCTTAGCGACCCTGGGGAGGGCACCTAGGGAGATAATATAAAAAGGCTATGGTGTTCCAATGCTGACAAAGGCTTTAGGGCTTAAGGGTATTTCCTAGGTTATATATTCAATAATATCCAGCTTTCCAATGAAATTGCTCAGAGGAGAAGCTTGGATGAGTGGAAACACCTGCATTTGCTTTGATGTGCACATAATGTAACTGCTGTTTATCATGTTTCTCTTCCAAATGCCTTCATGGGTTTTTCCTAAGCAGTTAAACATAAAAGCTTATGTGGCCAACTCAGTTCTTTCTCTGTAGCTATCCAGCATTTGCACAATATTGCCTGGTGCATAGTTACTCCTATTGGATTAGCAATCTGATGTGTGAGACATTGCGTCACACCCAGGAAAAACCCTGACACTGAGTCAGTATAAAATGAGATATGTGTCTTCTTATCAGGAGCAGGTCAGTCTTCTAAACTGGAGTGTATGGGGAGTGGCTGGCAGCACTCTGTCACTTGCTTAAGGCCAACTCTGTCCCTTGATTTGGGCAAGTCTGATGATACGAAGCAGTAAATCGGGGCAACCAATTTAAATACTGTTTGACTATATGCTCTTTCTGCTTTGGACATCTTACTTGCAAGTCATGAAGAATGCTGAAATCCAGATAGGGACTCTGGTCTCATTACATGAATAACATCACTGTGCATCTTTGTTGTTGACAGGCTGATGAGATGTTTGCTGCTTTATAGAAGCTGGAAGGTGTGTGTGTGTGTGTGTGTGTGTGTGTGTGTGTGTGTGTGTGTGTGAAAGAGAGAGAGAGAGAGAGAGGAGACTTGTAAAGCTCTGACATTTTCCAGGTTCATCTCACTGGTAACCTGTCCTGCATCACTTGGACAGACCAGTTGCAGCTACTCTTTGCTGTTCTTCTATGAAGGGAGTGAAAACATTCCATGTTTATCGTCTTCCTCCTTTCATCCTCTTCTCTTATATCTGTCTTCTCAGGGCATTCCTCTCCTTCCCCAGATGCCAAAAGTCATCTCTGATATCCACAGCTTATGAAAATGATCTATCCTGTTCTCCCTGACAGTATCTTTCTCATTTCTAGCATTCAGTGCCCCTCCATCTCCAAGTGATTTATTTTGAGTTGTTTTATGGATTGTGATGAAATGCCCTTGGATGACTCTTCCCATAGCCTGGCCATTAGTCAGCTTGAGCTGTTGTGTGAATGTGCTATAGACTTGGAGTTTTAAACAACGGAACATTTTCCCCTCACAACCCTGGTTTCTGGAAGTCTGAGATGAAGGTTGACACACTTCCTCTGAGTCCTTCCTCCTGACTTGAAGATGGCATCTTCTTCCTATGTCTGCCCACATTCTTCCATTTTGTGTGCCTGTGCCCCAACTGTCTCCTTATAAGGATGCTACTCCTTAATGTTATTAGGGCCAGTGCTAGTCACCTCTTGTAACTTTTTAGAGGTACTGGGGTTTAGAGCTTCCACAGTGCTTTAGTCTACTTGGGGTTTGGCTTAAGCCATTTATTTTCTGAATTCTGGAGACTTGGCAGTTTGAGAACAGGATGCAAGCTCTCTTTCTTGCTTGTAGATGCCACCTTCTTGGTGTCTTTTCACATGGCAGGAGACTAATGGGGGAGGGAGCTCTCTAGTATCTTGTTTTAAAAGGGGATTTATTCCATCACGAGGGTCCTTGTACTCATGGCCTAATTTAAACCTAGTTACTTCCCAAAGGAGCATCTCTACATTGCTTTGCTGGGGAGATTTTGTTGTGTGAAGGGGCGCAGCTGGGTCTGCAGTAACTTGAAAACAGACTTACAAGCTCCTTAGAATGAGCAGTGGCATTGACCTACATTTCCTGTGTCTCCCAAGAATGGCTTTGGAAAGCTTCTCAGAGACTTTGCCAGCTCACTAGGTGACAGAGACTATGTTCTGAATCATCTTGTGGTTTCTTCCCAACTGTGGCTTCCCCCACAGCCAAGTGCTCCCTCAGATGAGATTCAGCTGTGGTGAGTGCTATGTGGAGGGACAGTGTTGGGAGAATGTTGCTATGGCATCTTGCTGGTCAGTGTGACTCCTCCACCCTTTGTGACATTTATTCTCCAGCGAGGACAAACCAGGAAAACAACTGCTCAGAACAAAGATAGCTTGTTCACAGCTGCAAAATAGCCCAAGAAGAAGCATGATAAGGCTTGTTGACTTTGCCCTGTAGAGAGATCAAAAAGCAACTTCCCAGAGAGCTGTGGACTCTCTGGCATCTTCAACCTAGCAGTGCCTGAGCTCAAAAGAAAACACAAGTACAATGCTGGCATCTGAAAATGCAATAATGAGCCCCATTATTTTGTATGTTGACTAAAAGAAATAACAAAAAGAGATAACACAGCCACCAACTTTGCTCTAATTGGGATGGGGGTTGGCTAACGCTTCAGTACAGCGAATGGTTTGGCTTGCAAATAAGAGACATAAAAGTACCACTTTGTAAGAAAAGAACAGACCCCCAAACTATGAAATTAGAAAGACTTCATTTGGATGCAATGCCAGGCTTCTTCAAAGAAGTGTTAGGGGAAGCATTTTTGGCTCTTTATATGTGATATCTTTAAAGTGACTCTGAGGACATCAGCCAGCCTATGAACAAAAGGCATGTTAATAGAATATGATATCAAAATGAAGTGAAAATGTTATACCACTTCTCTGAGCACAACAATAGATTGATTCCATTATGGTCAGAGCCTTTACTCTGTATGATTCCAATTCTTTGAAGTTTGTTGAGGTTTGTTTATAGCCTAGAATATGGTTTTTGTTGGTGAATGTTCCATGGGTAATTGAAAAAAAAAGTGCGTTATGCTGAGATTTTTCTTTTTCAGTTTCTACAAATACCAGTTTAATACTACTTGTTGACGCTGTTGCTGTTTTTATTTATATCCTTGCTGGTTTTGTCTTTTGTTTCTGGGACAAGGGTGTTGAAGTTCCTAAATACAAATGAAGCTGGATCTCAAAAACAAAAGCAATAAAGCTTCCCAGTGTTAGCCAATCAGTGGGCCAGGGTAAAAGTATTTATCAGCCTTTACTAGGTATTGACAAAGAGGAGATAGAGTGTGATTATGATAACTGGGTTCTTCCATCATATATGAAATAGATGTATCTTCATGTTGAAGGGTTCAGGTATATGTAACTTCCTTTTGAAAAGATTTTTAAATTTTTTGTTTGCGTTTGGTTAATTTTCCTTATTAACCACACTTGGTTCTATAAGGAAGGCATGGCTTCTAACATTTGGAAGGCCCAGGGCGTGACTTGCTCTTATAGATCAAGGTGATTGTTGGCAGACTAAGAAAATATCATCCTCGTTTTCCAGAGCTACATTCTTATGCTCCAGCTACCTTTATGAATAATTAAAATTCTTATTATAAGGTTCAAATTCAATCTACATATGTGTTTTCAATATATATGGACTGATTGTTATGGTTCTCATGCATCATGGCAAGGATTCTAGATTTCCTATAAACAAAAACAATTTATTGAGAAGTTCTATATAAAGTGATCAATACTGAAACTGAACATCTGCTTAAAAGATGGGCTGGAGAAAGGGCCCAGAGAACAGAGAACTCACAGAGGATGGGGGAGGGATGTCCGCCCTGTCTGCCCCACCTCCCTAGAGAAGGATGAACACTGAAGATCCTTCCCCAGGCCTCTGAGCCCGTGAGCCCAAGTCTCCTAGAAACCGTAGAGCCCCACCCTAAAGTCATAATATTTATGTCCAATCAGCGGGATAGATTAGTGGTTAAGATCTTGGCATCTAAAGTTAGTCTGCCTGGGACTGAACCTTTCTCTGGAACTCCATGATATCCAGAGGGTTGCTTGATATCTTTATAGCTTAGTGTAAAATTGGAGATAGTCACAGTCCTACCTTTTAAAGATGTTCTTGTTATTCAGGTCAGATGAGTTAGTATAGGTTCACAGCCTTATAGGAATAGCAGGTAAAGCATAATGTAAGTGCTGGCCATGTACATTGTTATTGCCACGTGTGTCCAAGTCATGCTTCACTTTATATGTGCGTACTAGAATTTCCCCACCCTAACATTTGGTGTCTGCTCTTCTAGCACTTTCTTCTCTAAACAGGAGGTCATTCCTCTGGAAATACCAATACTTGTTTATTAGTCTGAGCTACTTGTGACATAACCATTTTTTCAATGCACAAATTATTAAATATTGAACATCGCTTATGGTTCAACCTAAAATAAAAAAAATAATGACCTTGAAATAAAACCTTCACAGCAGACAATTTCCACTTAGTGCCGTGGGTCGGGAGCTGGATGTCTCTTTTGAAGCCCTCCCAGTCTTGGCACTGGCCTTTCTTCATTTGTCGCCTCCCTCCTCCGTTGTCCTGTAGAATTAAGAAAAATGAACAATAGCAGTGCAGGAGTCTTTATATATAAAAATCATACACATGACTTCTAGGAGAAAGCAGAAATTATCTTAAACTAACGTAGCTATCTCTTTATCCACACATTAGGGCGCACGTGTAAACACACACATATATAGCCATGGGATAGTTTTGCTGTTATTTATCTGCTTCATGAGTGGTCCTAACTTCGAAAAACTGACAATTGGCAAGGGACAGAAGCTGTCAAGTTGTGTGACTGGACTGTGCATACATAGGTGCACACTGTACTCGTGCCGTTTGCAGGAGTGACGGTCACAAAGGGCTATTCTGTGAGCCCAACAGGGACACGGGCAAAACGTACTTATAGACAGCTTACAACAAAAGACACAGTTCTTAAACAGGAAACGGTGTGCCTTCTTTCCTTTAAGAAAAATACCACTCTTGATACTGTGGGTTATCACGTGACAGACCTCCTAGTGGTTGGGACCGATACCCCTGGAGGCGGCAGGGGGCGGAAGGGAGGAGCAACACTCCTCTCTTCTCACTTCTCCGGGTGCTTCTGCACTTGTTTCCCCCCGGCCACAGCCTTGAAGGCAAAGCTTCTAAGAGAAGCCCCTCACAAAACGCAAGGTCATCGTGCCTTTATGTGCTTTCTATTTGTTTCTTAGAGCTGTCGTTCATCTTGTCAGCACTTCTGTCGTGAGCCCTACCCGGTCCTCTGCGTGCACTATCCGCATGGGAAAGGCGTACGCGGCATGACTGTCACTCTCGTAAAACCCAGAAAGCAGCAGAAAGTTAAGTAGAAATGTGTAGAGTAAGCACAGGAATATGCTGAGCTCCTGCTTTTTTTTTTTTTTTTTCTCCCACTAATTCAGAATTTCTTTTATTCCCCACTGTTTTGGAAAGCTGCCAATAAGTTGGGTCTGACAGTCCAAGTGAATTTTGGTGGTGGTGGTGGGGTCATTATTTTGCTATGACTCTCTATGTTTCCTAAGAATAAAGGCACAGGAGATGATATCTGCTAAAGGTAGCCGCACTTTCCACACCAGGCCTCAGACCACCACTTCCTGTTGTTTGGGTGGGGAAGATGCCTGGGTAAGCATTTCTCTAGTGTTCTGAGATTGTGCAGAGGGGTGTCTCCAAGAGGGTAGAGGAAGCTCTGTTGGCATGGGGAACACTGGTCAGTGACAAGTACTGATCACACACACACACACACACACACACACACACACACACACACACACTTATGATGGTTATATGGCTTATTTCCATCACATTTCTCACCACCTCCTGACTTCTGAACTTCCCCAACTGGGCACATACACTTTTCCCTGTCTGCTTTTGCTCTTTGCTAAGAAGGCGTCAAGGTGGTCTCGTATCCCCTGCCTCTATTCCCATGCTTTATATATTCCCAAACCTGCTGACATGCTTCAGACAACAGGCTAATTGCTCTGCTTGTGTCCTGACCCTCCCCTGCTTTCATAGCTTCTTGTCCCATCTGTCATTGCTGTCTCTTCTAGCTCAAGACTGCTTCCTCAATAACGTGCTTGTTTCAAGCCTTGGGATTAGGTTTGGGTGTTCAGCCTGCTTCAGGATTCACTGGTCTTAGAATAGGCGGATTGTTTAAGTTCTCAGAATCAGCTTCTCCATCTTCAAAAGGTCAACAAGAAATACCTTGGTACCATGTGGACTTTGAGGCCAGATGTGTGCTCTTTCCTAGCTTCATGCCCTTAACAAACACCTCACTTCTCTGTGTCTCTTCTCTTACCTGAAAAATGAGTGTGATAATATATATTCTTTTGCCTCATTAGAATTGTGAAGGTCAACTGGGGTAATAAATGTCAGTTAGGACACTGCTTGCCACATGGCAGGTACTTAATAAAGCTTTAAATATTACCTTTTATTGTGGTTCCAAAGTTAACTGAGAAAGCATGTATAGGAAGCACTAAAACGGCACATATAAAATGTGTCGTGCTCTTTACACATAAAATCTCCCCAGTTTACCTGCCCTCTTAAAGTGTAATTTGACCCCTGGACTCTCCCCACCACTCCCTGCTCGCCCTGATTTTCACGTAAATGTCTTCAGTACGCACTTCACAGGCGTCATCACCATCTCCTCACCTCTATTTAATTTCTCAGTTCAGTGTTGTCTGATGCAGCCCTTCCTGCTGCTCAAAAATCACCACACTGCCTTGTCAACATGGCTGAGGCTTAGTCCACGAATCCAGTGGTAGCATCTCAGTTATTTCCCTGGTTAACCTAACTCCAGATGTTTTTGTTTAATTGAAAGGTGCCTAATGTATTTAAAAAATCGCTCAACATCACCAATCACTAGGGAAATGAAAATCAAAACCACATCGGAGACCTGAGAGATGGCTCAGCTGAGGAAAGCTTTCGCTGCTTAAGCCTGGTGATCTGAATTCCATCCCAGGAGCCCATGTGAAAGGATGGGTATGGTACTGCACATCTGTAATCTCAGTTTTCTTCTGTGAGATGGGAGGTTCTGGAGTACGGTGCACGGCGGCAGAAACAAGAGACCCCTACCTCACAAGCTGGAAGGTGACGCCTAATCCTGAAAGCTGTTTTTGGATTTCCACACATGCACCAACCATAGCAAGCTTCCTTGCATTTGCACATGTACATGGACATGACCATACATGTGCGTATGCACACACACACACAAACTACATCACCACACTAAACTACATCACCACACTGAGACATTATCTCACCCTATAGATAATAGAATGGCAATTATCAAAACGACAAAAACTGAAAAATGTGGTGAAAATAGAGACAGGAAAATTTTATGCATGGCAGATAGGGGTGTGAGTTAGTGCAGCTGCTGAGAAAGCACTATGGTGGTTCCTCAGAAACGAGAAGATGTGCAAACGCTATGACTCTTGCACTGTCCATGGTTCAGATCCCTGTGTTCCTCCTGGTCTCATGTCATCATGTGACTAGTTCTCTTCCTAGCTTGAGCATAGGGTGTTTGCTGATTATACCTTCTGTTCTTTCTCTTCTTCCCATGTCACCTTTCTCTTAGGCTCTGTCTTTCCAACTCCTTAACTTATATCTGTATGTCTATGGTTCCATATTTATATTTTTAGCTCAGTTCTTCACCCTACTCCTGGCTTTCTAGATAGATGAATATAATCACTGACTAGATATGTCATGAGAATACATCATTTCAAGCATCTCCAATGCCCAATGAATCTCTTTCCCTTGAATCTTCCCTAGTTTACTAAGTGGCACTTATTTTACCCAGAAAGAAACCCAGCAAGTGCTACAGTCCCCTCTCTCACTTATGACTCCCACCCCTATCAGGCTCCTATCAATCATGGAGCCTAAAAAGCTAACTTTTAAAGTATGTCCTTCATGCATTCCTCTGACCCCTCGATTGCTACCCATCTAAACAGGACTCCTATTATTGCAACAGATTCTCTGCTCTCTGGTTGCAGTAGTCACAAAATCAGTCCTTGGTTTCCTTGATAGTTCAAAGTATCTTATGACTCCAAGCCCTTGGAGATGTCTATCTGCCTGGAAGGCTCCCTTTCCATTCATTTGACAAACAACGTTAAATTTGTCTCCACAGTCTCCACAAAAATCCCCAGCAAAATTAACTTCTACTTTCAATGCTATCCATGTGCTCTGTGTGTATTTTCTTGATAGAAATACCCACTTTAACTGTAATTGTTCGCTGGACTGTAATTGTTCATCTGGCTACCTATCCCTCTTTTACTCAGAACATTTGGGATTGTGGCTATCTATGCACTTCCGCTTTTGTCATCTGCCTGCCGGGCACAGCAGAGGGTTTGTGACTGGCTCAACGTCCCGAAAATATTTCAAATGTGACACGCCGAATGTGTGAATGAATTAATTAGTTGGCGAAGTCCCTTCTCTCTTTTGTCTCGTGAATGTGAGAAGAAACCGCTTTCACCATCTTCAGTGACAAATATTTGATGCTTAATCGTGTCTTGATAATCTGTTTGTGCCTGTCGTTTATTATAAGTTATTCCCCTTCCCAAGCCTTAGGTTGTCTGTCCAGATGACAACTACACTGTTTTCCCCTCTGAGGCAGTCCCCATTGTTCCATGAAAAACTGTCATTTGGTTAAATCACAGTATCAACAGAAGTGCTTCCTGAAGGCACCCTGTGATTTCTTAAAATGTAGTTTCCTCTTATATGACACATATTTTAAAACATTAACAAAGATAAAAGTGGAACCATCTCAATTCACCTTTAAAAACTCATATATGTACTTGATAAATCTCAAATTAGTGATCTCTGATATGACGTAGTCACCTTACTTTTAAGCACTTATCGAAAAGATTTGATATCAGGGTCTCAGGGAGAAACTCACATCCTTTGTTCGTTACCATACTGTGCACAATAGCAAGACCTGGAAAAAAAGCTCATGTTCAAACACGTGAGAAGAGAAAGAAAGTGTGACACTTGTGAACAATAGAATTCTGCAGGGCATTAAAGAGAAGGAAAAATTTCACTATGCACCAATGTGGATGTGTCTTAAGGGAATTATGCTAAATGAAATAAGCCAGTCACAGAAAGACAAACACTGCACAGTAATTACCTTTAGAATGAGTTATTTAAAACAGCCAAGTCCAGAGACAGAATGGATGGTGCTTGCCAAGGTTCAAAAGAATGGGGAACTACTAAACAACCGGCTAAAGTTTTAGTCAAGTATGGTGAATGGGTGGGAATCTTGCTGTTTCTACAGTTTATGACAATGCATTACACACCTAGAAATTCCATGTGTGGGCAGATCTCATGTTATATGTTATTATTGTGATCCAGTCCAACCTATTTCCATTCCAGTGCACTTCAACGTTTAGTGAGTGTTTAACAGAAAGGCTGCACACACCTTAGTATAACATTTAGTGGTCTTTCCCAGCTTCTGCTCACTGGCAAGACACAACAGAAAGTTCTTCCTTTGCATCGTGAGAAATTCCTTCTAGCTCTGCTCTTTAAAAAAAGCACTGTGAGACATAAAAAGGACATTTGCTCAACCATGTTTGTAGCAGTTTTATTTGTAATAGCCAGAAGCTGGAAACAGCCCAGATGCCCCTCAACTGAAGAATGGATGCAGAAACTGTGGTACATGTATACAATGGAGTATTACTCAGCAATGAAAAATAAGGAAATCATGAAATTTGCAGGTAAATGGTGGGACCTGGAAAGGATCATCCTGAGTGAGTTGTCCCAGAAGCAAAAAGACTCACATGGTATATACTCACTCATATAAACATACAACATAGAATAAACCCACTAAAATCTGTACATCTAAACAAACTAAGCAAAAGAGAGGACCCTAACTAAAATGTTCAATCCCCATCCTGGAAGGCAAAGAGGATGGACATCAGAAGAAAAAGAAAACAGGAAACAACCTAGGAACCTGCTACAGAGGGCCTCTGAAAGCCAGAAGAAAACAGGAAACAACCTAGGAACCTGCCACAGAGGGCCTCTGAAAGCCTTTGCCATGCAAACTGTCAAAGCAGATGCTGAGCCTGATGGCCAACTGACAGGCAGAGTGAATGGAATTTTAAGTAAGAAGTGGGAAATAGTAAGAGCTGGAGAGGACAGGAACTCCACAAGGAGAGCAACAGAACAAGAAAATTTGAACACAGGGAACTTCCCAGAGACTCATACTCCAACCAAGGACTACCCATGGAGATAACCTAGAACCCTGACAATGCAGCCACTTCTGATGAGAACTGATAGACTAAGATCAGAAAGAAGGAGAGGAGGACCTCCCCAATCAGTGGACATGGGGAGGAGCATGCATGCAGAAAGGGGGGGGGGTTGGGACCGGGAGGGGAGGAGGGAGGGGCTTATGGGGGGGGATACAAAATGAATAAAGTGTAATTAATAAAAGTTAAAAAAAGCACTGTGAGAAAAGAAACACAGTGTACTTTTTTTATTCTTTATATGATTCAGTTATAAGCACAAGCTTTTATTTAATGAAATTCTTTGATATTTCAAAAAAAAAAGTAGTTTACACTTAGAAATACAAACTCTTTGTTACGAGGGCTACCTACTCAGTTCTTTAGCAAAAGGATGGATCAGTTAATAACAATGAAACAGCTATCTGGAAGATGCTATTAAGATAACTTTAATCATTTTTATTGTAATTTGAAATACACCACCATGCATTAAACAAATTATTTTTAAATTTTCCTGTCATAGTTTCACTTGCCACAAAGATGACATCATCTATTACCTTAGCAGCCAGTCAGAATTTATTTTGTGCAAACCTTACACAACTGTCCCAAATCAACATTACATAACTAAAGACAACTGATATGGTTAACTGTTAACTCTATTCTTTATTACTTTATGAATAATGACCCCATTCTGATAAAGATATTTATTAACTTAAAATATTTGAGAATAAATCAGGGGAAGGTTACTTTTTATAAAATCTAACCTTTTCAGCTGCCTGATCACAACTTCTAGTGAATAAATTAGTTTTGATAATATCCACAAGGCACATCCATGACAAGTAGGATCAGAACAAGCCCATTTATTCATATGTCTTTGCTTCTTAGGTGAAGTATTATCATACAAAGAAAAAGAAAAAAAATCCAACTTTATGTCTACATTTTATTTTGCTTGGAAAGCTATTAGACTGCAGTTAATGTTTTGACAAAGCAGCTAGAGTTAAATTACTTTTCTTTAGCAATTTAAGGTATAATTCTTACATGTAAACTTTTTTCTTTCGGTACCTTAACTTTAAGGACATTCTACAATTAGAAAAGGACTTGGCCTCTTTTGGATCTATGCCTTGGAGTGGTATGGCTGGATCTTGAGGAAGCGCTATTCCTAGTTGTCTGAGAAAGCGCCAGATTGATTTCTAGAGTGGCTTTACAAGTTTACATTCCCACCAGCAGTGGAGGAGGGTTCCCCTTTCTCCACAGCCTCTCCAGCATGTGTTGCCACTTGAGTTTTTCATCTTGGCCATTCTGATGGGTGTAAGGTGAAATCTCAGGGTCATTTTGATTTGCATTTTCCTGATGGCTATTGACGCAAGTACACAATAAGGACATTTGCTCAACCATGTTTGTAGCAGTTTTATTTGTAATAGCCAGAAGCTGGAAACAGCCCAGATGCCCCTCAACTGAAGAATGGATGCAGAAATTGTGGTACATCTACACAATGGAATATTACTCTGCAATGAAAAATAAGGAAATCATGAAATTTGCAGGTAACTGGTGGGACCTGGAAAGAATCATCCTGAGTGAGATGTCCCAGAAGCAGAAAGACACACACGGTATATACTCACTCATATAGACATATAATAAAGGATAAACCTACTAAAATCTGTACATCTAAAGAAACTAATCAAGGGAGAGGACCCTGACTAAAATGCTCAATCCCCATTCTGAAAGGCAAAGAGGAAGGACATCAGAAGAAGAAGAAAACAGGAAACAAACTAGAAACCCGCCACGAAGGCCCTCTGAAAGGCTCTGCCCTGCAGACTATCAAAGCAGAGGCTGAGACTTATGGCCAACTGTTGGGCAATGTGCATGGAATCTTATGTAAGAAGTGGGAAATAGTAAGATCTGGAGAGGACAGGAACTCCACAAGGAGAACAACAGAACCAGAAATTTGAGCACAGGGGTCTTCCCAGAGACTCATACTCCAACCAAGTACCATGCATGGAGATAACCTAGAACCCCTGCACAGATGTAGTCCATGGCAGTTTAGTGTCCAAGTGGGTTCCATAGTAATGGAAAGAGGGACTGCCTCTGACATAATCTGATTGGCCTGCTCTTTGATCACCTCCCTCTGAAGGGGGAGCAGCCTTACCAGGCCACAGAAATGACAATGCAGCCACTCCTGATGAGATCTGATAGACTAAGATCAGAAGAAAGGAGAGGAGGACCTCCCCTATCAGTGGACTTGGGGAGGGGCATGTGTGAAGAAGGGGGTGGGAGGGTGGGACTGGGAGAGGAGGAGGGAGGAGCTTATGGGGGGATACAAAGTGAATAAAGTGTAATTAATAAAAAAAAATGTAGAAGCTGAAAAAAAAAGGACTTGGCTTCATCACCACGAAAGAATGAGAATGAAATTTAGAGTTGTCTAGATCCATGTTTTTTAAAAAATTGGATTATGTATACACACAGCAATATCACATGAACAGTTGGTCAGGATGGGCAGTAACACTATGGAGGGCCTGGGGATGAGATCTACATTCTCTTTGTTTCCTGTATTTTTAATAGCAAGGATGGAAGCTACCATGAAGGGCAATCTTGCATTCCTCTGACTATGTGCTTTATACCATAAATTGTGCTGTTCCTTTTTCTGTTCTTTTGGTTCTGAACTTGTTGGTTCTATGGGAGTATGGGAGTAGAGTTGGAGAGTCTACATGGGTGTTATAAGAATCAAGGCATGTCACTTGTTGGAAAATCAAGGAGGCCCCTTAGTTTTGGGCAGAGTAGCCTACTTGCTATTTCTACAAAAACACATGTCCCCATCAAAGCTAAGATACTGAGATGACCACAGGATCAATCTCACATGTCACTCATCTCTCGCCTTCCTACCACAGTGACTGGAAGATAGCAGGTTTTCAATTACTTTGGGAATGAGTGATCGCCCAAGTCTGGACTGTTCTCATCCACACTCATCTCTGTTATCCATGTGGGAAATCTTCCGTTTGTGTAGCTTTGATGCCCTTGTCCGTGTTCAGGACAGGAGGCTTCCAGGGTGACCGAGAGGGCTGGTTCAAGCCCTCTATTTTATCCCATGTAACGGACAACGCCAACTTAACTACAGTGATAAAGTCATAAATGAGGGCACTGCTTTTAGGGTGACCCTGCTTTGACCATTTCTGTTCATCAGAGTGAAAAGGTAGATGTCACAACATGACTTTCTTGGAGTTGGCAGTGAGTCTCTGGAATGAGATCAAGAAGCAGCCTGCTGAGTCACAGGTTCAGATCATTTATCTTGATAGGTAAGGAATTCAGGAAATAACTTCAAATTTGTCTGTGTTCCGGCTTTAGAACCCATGTGTGCATGTGCATGTGTTTGTGAGTGTGTGTTTGTGTAAGGGAACGATTTTCAGAGAAGGAGCCCCCAAAGTTGTGGGTCTTTTCGTGTTCATAGAGATGACTTCAAGTACACTTTCATGCATTGATCTGTGACCTTTGCCCTAGGTTCAGATCCTCAGCAACCTCTCAGAGGCTAGCCTGAAATGTGCGTTGACTGTGCAGCCACACCAAGTCATGCACGTAGGGTGTGTCCCCGATAACCCATCAGTGCAGGTGTCAACCTACTGTGAGAATGCCCTGTGGGCAAACGTTCCTTTCAATTACAGCACCTTAAGAACACGTACGGTGGCTCAGGATGGTAGGCTTTTTACATTGTGCTGTTTCCATGCCTCTTGCCCTACCCTGGTTGGAAGGATGTATGTATAGTAACCAGCCAGGGGCGGGGCTGAGAGAAGACAATGAAGGGAAGGGAAGAAGATCCAGATTCTGTGTGGGTGCGCAGAGTTGAGGTGAACCAGGCAAGCAAGACTTCACAGAGCACAGGGAACCGGCAAGAGACTACCCTTATGTTGCTTCTTCCCAAGTGTGTGCCAGCAAGCCCCTCGCTATCTCAGGGAGACTGCGTAGACAGTCCATGTTTTCTTACCCCCATTGGCTCAGGCTCTGTCCTCCACTCTAGGTCCTCTGCTTTTGTTTTTCAATGTCCTGATTCTCACCTTTCCCCAGGCACTATACCAATTGCATATCTTGGAAATTCAGTCTAATCTCTTAGCTCTGCTTTTTGTTTATAACATGCTGCTACTGAAGAGTAGCCTTCAGTAAGCGTGGCAGCTAAATACTCTAAATATTACCTAGTTGGTTCTAGTCATTTGTCTGCCAGAGTTAAGTGCTTGAGAGCAAGATGTGGTAGATAGAGCAAATATGGAAATCAAGAAATGCTGGACTAAGATAATAATCCAATATTAAGCCATAAAAAGGCAGTGAGGCTGAATCCAAATAATTTTATGACTCACCTCAGTAGTTTTAAGATATTTTGAAATTAACTAATATCAAAAAGTCATTTCCTCATCACAATACACTACATGCATACCAAAGCATAAAATAGAGACAAAATTTACTTAAAGCAAAACTTACCCTTACTATGCACAGTACACTGTATCACTGTATTTTGATATTTTTAAGCATATATATATATCCACATGAAATTGGCATATATTCACTGTACTTGATGCTGGGTTATATAAGAATATTTTAATACAAGTATAGAATGTATTTTGAGCATATTTCACAATCATACCTTTTGCCTCTTCTTTCTCAACCCTCACTGTGGTTAGTCGTCTGTCCCCATTGACATTTTTGTTTCTAATTCCATTTCATATATGCATATATAATTTCCTGCACCCATATGAAATCTAGGAACCGTATGTGAAAGGAAATATGTGTGTGATAACTATTTTTTTGAGAATGACAATTTGATTAAAATGAAGATCTTCAAGAGCATGCACTTTCCTGCAAACAAGTCCAGTGTTCTTTATGTCTGAGAAAAAGTCCACCAATTCTATGCAGCACATTTTGTTGATCTATTTAACGCTTGATAAAAATCAGGGTTGGAACTAACCCCTTACACTAAGGTGCACCTCTCTGATGGCTAGTGAAGTTGAGAACTTTTAGATATCCTCACTGACCAATTGTGCTTCATCTTTTGAGAAGTTTCTGTTTGTTTCATTAGCCCATTTTTTTAATTGAGTTGTTTGTTTTCTTGATATTCAGTTATTTTTTTTCCTTGAGTAAGATGTATTGCTTGCAAATATTTTCTGCCACATTGTTGGCTGTCTTTTTGTTATGTTGTGCTTTTCTTTGGCAAGGCACAGTTTTCTTATTTTCAATTCAGAAATTCTTATTTGTTAGTTATTGCAGTTGTTCCTAAGCAACTGGAGTTAGTCAAGAAGCACACGTCTATATCTTGAAATGTTTTCACTACATGTCCTTAACAGTCTCAGAGACTTGTCTTATGCTGAGGTCCTTGATTCATTTGGGGTTGAATTTTTTACAGACTGGGAGGCAGGGATGCAGTTTCTCTCTTCAATATGTAAATATCCAATTTTTTTAAGCACCTTTCATTGAAGAGGCTCTCTTTTTTCCAATGTGTCTTTGATATATCTTTGTCAAAAGTCAGATGACTGTTTCTGTGTGGGTTTATATCTGCCTCCTCTATTCAACTATATTCATGCCTATTTTGTGATAGTCCCATGTTGTTTTGGTTATTATAGTTCTGAAGTACACTTGAAGTCACATATTCATATACTTCTAGTACTGCTCTTTCTATTCAAGATAGCTTTGGCTGTCAGAGTCTTCATTTTTCAAAGGAGTGTTAAGATTATTTTTTTAATTATATGAAGAAAGACATTGGAATTTTGATGGGGATTTTATGGAACCTGTGAATTGCTTTTGATAGCATAGCTATTGTTTCACAGTGTTAGTTATTCCAACCTGTGAGTATGAGAGATTCCTCAATCTTCTAGTGTCTTATTTAGTTCTTTCTTCAGTGATATGCTCTGTTTCCTGTCTTATTTCATTAAAACAATGTTCATCATTGTCCATTAGTTTTATTTCCTCACATTTTAAATAGGTGGTTACTTGCTTGGTAAATATTGGCTGACTCCAGTGTGACAGTATTATACCTGATAAGAAATTTTACTGTTTGTATTCTTTTCTAAAACCCCTAGAATGACTTCTAACTTATTAATTTACATAATGTCTACAGTGAAACTTTACCACAATTCTGCCCTAAGTTTTACTAGGTCTTAAGGCTAACAAGTGATGACACAGCTATAATTAGTTTCTAGATTCCAACTCAAAGCTACTTCCTTCATGATGCTGCATTAGCTTCTAATGTGCACCTATGTAGTGTTTTCAACTGAGTGATAATAAGAGAAAGACCAAAAATTCACCCAGTGACACACTAGCTGGCCAGAAAGTAATCAACAGAAGCGGAAAGGAATAATGCTGCTGGTTCTAAGCCATGTCCTAGCCTTGACACTGTGTTTGGAGACTGCTTTCTGCTTAATCTTTGCACAATATATTAGATTCCTATTTTCCTCTCATTGTTGAGTCTGACCAGTAGAAATAAATGATCCAAGTGCTTGGCAAATTCTTCAGTATATATTAGAGATACTACAGCTGGATACTGTTGGGCCCTGACCATTTCAGAAAGACCAATAAAAACACTACACAGAAATTTTCAGTTTTTTTCTATGTTTTCCAAATATTTAATTTTCTTAAGGCTTTATATTTGTAGGTGAGGTTTCTGCCAAACTACTGTCAGTGGATACAGAACAAGCGTACGACACAGTTTCAGTATCCTGGGATGCCTTTCTAGATAAACACAACAGTTCTGGAGAAACACCAAATTCCACCTGCCTTGAGTTGTACACAGTTGTGTATGAGTTGCTGAGTGGGTGGGTTGTGGCACTGAAAAGTCACAGAATAATCAAATTATGATTAATTAAGGGATATATTGGTAGAAATCAAAGCACAAACGGATTCTATACACATCTTGGCATTTAGTATTTACAAATATTTTAAAGTTAGAATACAAAGTAATGGGTTTCATTGTGACATTTCCACACACACGCCATCTTATACTTTGCTCTCCAGATTTTTAGTGCATTTATGAATCTGTTTTTCTAGATGATCAATGTAGAGATAGAGAGGAAAGAAACAGTCTTGTGGGTACTTGGGAAAGAAAAGGCTGGTGGAAAGAAGAATTGTGGAGAGGAAGGAGAAGGTGAGGAGGTGGTAAAAACAAGTGTGGAGAATGTGTAAGTGTAAGCGCAGCTGCAGGAAGAGCAGCAACAGTTTTGCGGGTTGGTACCAATCCTTGTTAGCTCTGGACTCAGCTTTATCTTAGCTGTTACTCTGTCGGATTTGCTGAACTCAAAGTACAGACAGGTTCCTGTGATAGCAGTCTCCTTGTTGATTTGTTCTTCCAGACCCAGTGTCCCCAGGCTTGTGTAATTATCTCAGCAGGTTTCTTGTAACTGATACTTCCGAGCTGAGGTAAGGGCTAGGGTTCAGCTGTGCTGTGAATTTCTAAACCCAGTTGTTGGGGGAAGACAGTGGAGATAGAGGAAGCCTTCTGTGATGCTGAGTCAGATGGAAAACTTGTGGGCAGGAAGAAAACGGGAGTGTTGCAATCAGAGTGTCCCCTTTCTCCCCTGTGCTCGATAAGGTTTTGGGAAAATAGCAGCATTCTTTTCAAAAGTCAGGTCAGCAGTCAGCACTCCGGTTTCCCAATCCCACTTTGCAAAGTCAAATAAAACAAAGCTCTTGGCTCAAATTGAGTTATCAGCAAACATCTCCCTGCTCTCTGGAAGAATGTGTTCTGTACCAAGAATCTTCTGAATTAACATTTCTTGCTGGAAAAACAGCTTAATCTTTCAGTGAAGCATGTGGTGGTAGACTTGAAGTCTGGGGTTTGGGGCTGTGTCTACTCAGTTGTCTTGGACAAGCAGCAGAATTATGGACTCAGCTTCTGGAGCCATACTTTGTGGCTCTGAGTTGGCTCTGCCGCCAGGTATGTAATTTATATCATCTTATGTTCCTTATGTGGAAATAGAATAAAATATTCTAATAGAAATAAATAAGGTCATTCAGGAGAGTCTGCAAAACGGTGCCTACATAGAATAGGTGTGCAGAATTAAGAGCTATTACATTTTCTACATGGAAAGCTTATTTTGGTGGCTTGTTTCTTTGGTGTACTGGTTAATGATGTTAGGGTTCTTTTAATGTTTGATCTGAAAAGAAGTTTGATAATACAGATAGGTAACTGGGACATAGAGAGGGAAATTCTCCAAGGCTTTGAAGATATATAGTGGTAGATTCAAAGTCAAAAGCCAAGGTTCCTGGGTTTAGATGACTATTGGCTGTGCCACACTTCTCCCAGAAAGAGCACATGTAAGTCAAAGAAGATGTGACTAGAAAAGAAATGCACCTAGAATTGACTTCCCCTTACAAAGGCTCCCCTGTCACGACAAAGACAGACTCACACAGACTCATACACACATCCATCCATCCATCCATCCATCCATCCATCCATCCACCCACCCATCCATCCAGTCACTCAGCACAGACCGAGGCCACATTCAGAAAGTGAGGTTTCTAAAAGATATCAGTTGTAATTAGAGGAAGCATAAGCAGAGATTGAAATTATTCGACAGCACAATCATCCACATACAGTGAAAAGTGCTACAGAGTTTAGGCATCTGCTACATAGCTCATTAATCTCTAGAAAAAGGCTAGGATAAGGCTAGTAAATTTATGAATGGCTAAATGAATGAAGCCCAGTAATGGAAAAGATGTGTGCAACACATTAGACAAAAAAAAAAAAAAAAAAAAAAAAAAATTCTTCTGGAAGGATCAGTAAAGTGTTCAGGGAGTAAGTGCCATTAGAAATGGTCCTGGAAACACGATTAAGTAAAAGAAGTAAAACCGACCCTTGGCTTTCTCCTCCACAAATAATTGCCTTTCAGGTATAAACACTTGCATAATACATGAACACATATGCATGAAATAAATGAAGCTGTCCATAATGTTCCTCTAAAATGCGGAAGAAAATTTAATTAACGTAAATGAGTCTACCCAGAGCAAGAAATGCAGGTCCTTTGGTCTAAATCGGCATGTGGCAGCTTGGGATGAGGAGGGTTTGGTTCAAGAATTACCATCTCACGTGAGTTCTTATTTCATCTCTGGCAGAGACGGAGCAAGCCAGTTCTCACAGGGCAGAATTATACGGGCCTGATTTGAAGGGGCAAGGTGGGAAGATTGAGGCCACCTGCCATCCATACCTCATGTGTCAGGGAGGGCCCTAAGCACCCAAATTTTACTGCTGTAGACACCCAGAGGCCTTTGCTGTGCTCCGGTAGCTAGAAAAGTGGGACTAGCCATGACCAGGGGACTGGTTACCTAACTGTTCTCTGTTACCCGGTTTTCATTCCCACCAGCGATGAAAGAGGACACTGACTGGGCTTTTCCACACTCACATTATGTGTCTTTTTGGGTTAGAGATATCTAATGGGTGTGGACAGTATGTTATTTTGGTCTCAGTTTAAGATTCTCTAGTGTTTGAATGACATTGAGCATCTTTTTAGTGTTAAAAAGCCATTGATAACTTGGTTTTCAGGGTCTGTTCAGATCAAGATCACTTGTCATTTTAAATGTGGTTGTCTTTTCATTATATGAGGTATTTATTTATCTGTTGTTTTTTTTGAGACAGAGTTCCTTTGTATAGCCTTGGCTGTCCTGGAACTTACTTTGTAGACCAGGCTGGCCTTGAACTCACAGAGGTCCACCTGCCTCTACCTTCTTAGTACTGGGATCAAAGGCATGCGCCACTACTGCTGAACTCAAGATATTTATTTTTAAATTATTATTTAGAGCATATGATTGTGGACATAGTCCTTTACCTATTATTTGAAAATAAGTATTTCTTTCCACTCTTTGATTTATCCTCTTATTTCCTTCATGGTGTCATTTGAAGCAAAGGCATTGTCAAGTGTCTATGAGGTCCAAGCCATGCCTGCTTTTCTCTTCTCATTTGTGATTCTGTCATCATTTCTTTTTTTAAAAAAGTACATTTATTTATTCACTTTACATCCCAGTCATAGCCTCCTCCCTCCTCTCCCCCTGGTCTCACCTTCCCTCCCTCTTCTCTCCTAACTCTCTTTCCCTATCCCTGAGAAAAGGGGAGCCTCCCCCACCATCCCACTTCAGCACATGAAGTTGCCTCAGGACTGAGTGCATTCTGTTCTATGGTGGTCTGGTAAGGCAGCCCTACCAGGGGGAAGGGATCAAAAAGCAGGCAATAGACTTCCTGTCAGAGATAGCCCCTGTTCCCCTTTCTAGGGAATCCACATGAAGAATAAACTGCCCATTGGCTACATATGTGGAGGGGACCTAGGTCCAGTCCATGCATGGTCCTTAGTTGGTGCTTCAGACTCTGCAATCCCACCTGGGCCCAGGTTAGTTGGACTTGTTGGTCTTTTTGTGGAGCCCCTGCCCCTCTGGGTCCTTTTATCCTTGCCCCCACTCTTTTTTTAACTGCTCAGTTCTTTTTTTAATTTTAATTTTTCTTTTTAGTAATTACAGCTCATTCACTTTGTATCCCAGCTGTATCCCCTTCCTTCATTCCCTCCCAATCCCGCCCTCCCTCTCTCATCTCCTCCCACGACCCTCTCCAAGTCCACTGATAAGGAAGATCCTCCTCCCCATCCCTCTGACCCTAGCCCATCAGGTCTCATCAGAATTGGCTGCATTGTCTTCTTCTGTGGACTGGTAAGGCTGCTCCCCACCTCAGGGGGAGGTGATCAAAGAGCCAGACACTGAATTCACGTCAGAGACAGTCCCTGTTCCCATTACCAGGGTACCCACTTGGATACTGAACTGCCATGGGCTACATCTGTGCAGGGGTTCTAGGTTATCTCCATGCATGGTCCTTGGCTGGAGTATCAGTCTCAGAAAAGAACCCTGAGCCCAGATTTTTGGTTTTGTTGGTCTCCTTGGGGAGCATCTGTCCCCTCAAGGTCTTTCATCTCCCCCTTCTTTCATAAGATTTCCTGAACTCTGCCCAAAGTTTGGCTATGAATCTCAGCATCTGCTTTGATACACTGCTGGGTAGAATCTTTTTGAGTCCCTCTGTGGTAGGCTCCTGTTCTGTTCCCTGTTTTCTCCTTTCAATGTCCGTCCCGTTTGCCTTTCTGCATCAGGATTGATCATCTTACCCTGGGTCCTCTTTCTTTTTAGCTTTTTAGGTGTACAGATTTTAGTATGTTTATCCTATATTATATGTCTAATATCCACTTAGTATACTTATATACTCACTTATATAGTGAGTATATATATACTTATATAGTGAGTATATATATATATACATACATATATATGTATATATATATATATATATATACTCATATATATCCACTTAGTATACTTATATACTTATATACTCACTAATATAAGTGAGTATATACCATGTGTGTCTTTCTACTTCTGGGATACCTCACTCAGGATGATCTTTTCTAGATCTCACCATTTGCCTGCAAATTTCATGATTTCCTTGTTTTTAATTGCTGAGTAGTATTCCATTGTGTAAATGTACCATAATTTCTGTATCCATTCCTCCATTGAGGGATATCTGAGTTGTTTCCAGCTTCTGGCTATTATGAATAAAGCTGCTACAAACATGGTTGCGCAAATGTCCTTGTTGTATACTTGAGGGTCTTTTGGATATATGCCTAGGAGTGGTATAGCTGGATCTTGAGGAAGCACTATTCTTAATCGTCTGAGAAAGCACCAGCTTGATTTCCAGCGTGGTTGTATGAGTTTACATTCCCACCAGCAGTGGAGGAGGGTTCCCCTTTCTCCATATCCTCTCCAGCATGTATTGTCACTTGAGGTTTTGATTTTAGCCATTCTGATGGGTGTAAGGTGAAATCTCAGGGTCGTTTTGATTTGCATTTCCCTGATGACTAAGGATACTAAGCATTTCTTTAAGTGTTTCTGTGTCATTCAATATTCCTCTATTGAGAATTATCTGTTTAGCTCAGTACCTCATTTTCAATTGGATTACTTGATTTGTTGCTTTTTAACTTCTAGAGTTCTTTTACACATTCTGGATATTATCCCTCTGTCAGATACAGAGTTGGTGAAGATCTTTCTCAATCTAAAAATATGGAACGCTTCACGAATTTGTGTGTCATCCTTGGGCAGGGGCCATGCTAATCTTCTCTGTATCGTTCCAATTTTAGTTTATGTGCTCCCGGAAGCAAGCACTTGCCCTCACTCTTTCACAAGACTACCTGTGCTCCGCCTAATGTTTGGCTGTGAGTCTCAGTACCTGTTTCGATCTGCTGCTGGCTGGAGCCTCTCAGAGGACAAGCTTAGCAAAGTGTCCTAATAGTGTCAGGGGTTGGCTCTCTCCCAAGGGGTGGGTCTTAAGTTGGACCAGGCATTGGTTGGGCATTCCCTCAGTCTCTGCTCTACCTTTATCCCTGCATATCCTATAGGCAAGGTAAAATTTGGGTCAAAGTTTTTGTGAGTTTGTTGTCATCATTTTTAAGAAATAACTAGGAAACAAAAGTCACAATATGAAAAAACCAAAGGGACTGTCTAAGCTACAGAAGGGAACTGACCAGAAGGGAGCAATGTGTATGGGAGAGCCCTAGGGGAGAGGAGAGAATTAGCAATAACTATAATAACACAGACATAATAACAATAACACAGACATGGAAATGTCATGACAACCACATTACTTTGTGTGCGAACTTAAAAAAAATCAATAAAAACAAAGGACCCAGGGTCTAAAGTTATAATCCTGTGTTGCTTCGGCCTTATATGAGCAGTTTATGATTCATTGTTGCATCAGGTACAATGATTGCATTGTTGCATGCTATGAGGAAGGGGCCTGCTTGGCTTCTTAAAATTTATTTTTTTTTAGAACAGTTCCAGATTTACAGAAAGCATTAAGAAGGTAGTCCGGAGTCCAGTGCTCCTCTGTACCCAGTTTCTCCTATTACTCGTAAAATGTTTGCTACAACGAATGAATGGTGTATATTAATAAGGTCCATCATTCGTTTCAATTTCCCTGCAGTGCATATGACATACTTTCCTTTTTCTGCTTTAGGATCCTGTCAAGGACTCATTTATATCCAGTCACCTTGTGTTTCTAGGATTCCCCTGGCTGTGACAGTTTCAAAAAAAAATTTTTTTTTGTTTGGTTTTGATGACATTTGAGGAATAATGTTAAGGTACATTGAATCAAAATGTATTCCTCTGATGGAATTTAACTGTTATTTTTCTAGTGATTCAGTTATGGCTGCAGGTCTTGAGGTGTGATTTTTTTTTTTTAAAGGATGACCAGATGAGAAGTGACATTTTCATCACATTACTACACGCTACACACAATGACTGCACACCATCTGACTGTTGATGCTGGCCTGGAGCACCTAGCTGAGGTCCTATTTTCTGGATCCCTCTACTGTAAAGTTACCCATTGATTCCCCACTTTCCATGCGTGTTTTAGAAGGAAGTCTTTACTCATCCCCCCGCAAAGTGTAGAGTGCGGTGTGGTAGTATGTCTCCTTGAGGATGGAGTGTCTTCGTAAATTCATGGAAATTTCTGTATGGGATACTTGTCACTTCTCTTTTATTAATTTACTGACTTGTTCAACCTATCATTTATTTACATCATTCTATTCATAGATGCCTACCTTATTCTTTGCACTTTAATCCTCTGATGCTCAGTTCTAATTGTCAACTTGACATAACCTAGAATCACTTGGGAAGAAAGTGAAAATGAGGAATTAGCTACATCAGGTTACCTTTGTGTATGTCAATGGAAAATTATCTTAGTTAAGTTAACTGATATAGGAAGCCCCTGCTCACTGTGGGAGACACCATTCCCTAGCATGAGGTCCTAATTTATGAGAGTGGAGATACATATGTATATGTATGTATATGTATACATACACACAAATATATATCTATGTATGAATGTATGAACGTATGTATGTATGTATGTATGTATGTATCTATCTATCTATCTATCTATCTATCTATCTATCTATCTATCTATCTA
>NW_026585644.1:29028400-29039115 GCF_907164565.1 Psammomys obesus
CTATCTATCTATCTATCTATCTATCTATCTATCTATCTATCTATCTAGTGCAAGCAAGCAAATGCATTAATTCTCTCTCTTCTCCTGACTATGGATGTGACGTAAGCATCTGTTAGACTCTTGCTGCTGGGAATTCCTTGCAGTGATGACTATAACCTGGAATTGTGAAAAATAAGTACTTAGTCCAGTAAATTGATTTTGTTAGGGCATTATATCATAACAACAGCAATGGAATTAGGGGAAATCTCATGCTACTTTTCTTTTTCAATTTTTTCTACATTTGGCCATTAGGGAGTTTTTTCCATTTATATCCCGTGTGCTCGTTGACAGTACCTCCATCATTGTGTGTATTTACCTCCCATCCCATTCCCAGAATCAACCATTTGTCCAGGAACCCCAGGGTTCCTTGTATTGGAGGATGATATTAGAAATCAAGATCTGGATGCAAGACACACTCACATCGATACATGAGTATCATTGCTCCAGATTCTTCTGATCTGATACGGATCAATATGTGTGTATAGGAAGGCATGTATGTGTGTGTGTGTGCATACACACACATATATACACATATATGGATATATGCATATATGTGTATATATATGCAACATCTATATCTAGGCTAAGCTAAGTATGAACTGTATTATATCTTACACCTCATACAACATAAATCATTCTGCTCTTTTCATCTTTCTTTTAGCAAGTTCCCTCTCCAGCAATGGGAAGCCTGGCTCCTTCTGTCCTCCCTCCACTAATGTAATTGTTCCATCTCAGGATGCAGCATTATCAGAACTGCATTCATACTGAAAACTGTATCAACCCCAGTGTAGTACTCATGAATAGTTTTTTTTTTTTTTTGCTTTTAATTTACAGATTCCACTCATTTCCAAGATTACTAAGACGAACACCATTTCCCTGACTCTCCTCATTGATACTGTTCTACATATTTTTAAGTTTTTATTCGTTCAATCTGAAGGTTTCTTTTATGTCCCAGATTATTTTTTAAATATTTTCATTGCTACAGGTTTTTCTTACTAGGTTTTGACAAACACATAGCATCTTATACAACAGTTTGATTCTCTTAAAAATATTCCCTCTACTTACTTTACCTATTCAATTATCACCTTCTCTCCAAATCCCTAACGACTACTAATAGTTTAAATGACTCTATAGAGCTATGTCCGTTCTAGAATGTCATATAATCAAAATTAAATAAACCCACACACATGACATCTTTTTATTTATTTTTATTCTTCTCTCACATATTACTTTCTAACTGCAGTTTTGCGTTCCTCCCCTCTCCCCAGTCTCTACTCCCCAGCTCCCATCTCCCCATGATCCGTTTCCCTCCACCTCTCCTTGGAAGGGAGCCTGCCTCCCAGGGACATCAACTAGACATGGCATAACAAGCTATAATAAGACCAGGCACACACTATCACACAAAGGCTGGATGAGCCAATCCGGTAGAAGGAAAAGGGTCCCACAAACAGGCAAAGAGTCAGAGACAATGCCCACTCCTACTTATTCATTTCTTTCATTTACTGATATGTATTTGGGGTCCATCTATGGTGTTTTTCATTGCTGAGCAATGTTCCATGATACAGTTCTATCACAATTTACCTTAGATCTATCACAGTTTGCCAGATATCTTAGTTGTTTTTTCGTTACTGGCAATTATAATTATCCCTGCTATAAATATTTACATGTGGGCTTCTGACTGGAAATACATTTTCAAGACAATTGATTATCTAAGAGTGTGGTTGCTAGTGTACAAGCTCCCTGAAGCTCTGAAGTAGCATGACCATTCAACATGAATTTCTCCCTGCAGTGAATAAGGTTTGCTTCTTTGCACCATCATTAGTAATTGGCCTTGCCAGTCTGCTGGGCATGCTAATAGGAGCAACAGAACATTAAAGTTGTTTTTATTTGCAATGCTTTAATTATGCATGATGATAAGTGTCTTTTCACATGCTAATTTTGCCTTAATTTTGTCTACTTTGGTGAAATGTCTGTTTAAATCTTTAGCTCATTTTAAAATTGTGTTGTTTTCTTAGTGTTAAATCTTAAAGGTTCTTTGTAAATTTGGATACCTTCTTTTTATATGACTTTGTTCCACTTATAAGATATTTTGCATTAATTTCTCTTAACCCATGGGTTGTTTTTTTTGTCATTATCTTAATAATGTATTTTTAATGGAAAAAATCCCTTGAATTTTAATAAGGAACAACCTACCTTCTCTTTGAAAAGTTTTGTATTTTATATGCATGTATGTGATTCATTTTGAATTGTTTTATCTATTTTTTACATTTTTATGTATAAATGTCCAATTGTTCCAGTACCATTTGCCAAAAACACCACCCTTTCTCTCCTGAAGTGCCTTTGCTGTTTCCACAGACCATCAGTTGACTATTTGTGTGGGTTTATCCCTTGCCTTTGTTGACCATATTAAAGATAGATATGTCTATTTTTTCAATATCATGCAGTCTTAGTTATTGTGACATTATAAAAGGCTTTGGAATAAAGTAATTTTGATGCTTTGACACTCCTTTCTTCCTTGGTGCTCCGTGGAATATTCTAGCTCTTCTTCTTTCCACTTAGAATTATTTGTTGATGTGCTACATTCTTTTCATGCAGCTGTGGAGAAGTAATTTCTTAGTGATGTTTTCTTCTAATCCACAGTCATGTCTCTTCACTTATATTTTTATTTTTATGACAATTTTGTGGTTTTCATCATACAGACCTTGTGATCATTTTATTAGATACATTTCATATTGAGGTACAGTTTTAAGTAGCATGGCTGTCACAGTTAGGCTCTGTCAACTTGACACAAACTTATGCATAACTGGAAAAAAGGACTCTCAAACAAGGAAGTACTTTTATCAAATTAGCCTGTGCATGTAACTGCATCTTGATTATTGATATGGAAAAGCCAAGCCCTCTGTGGGCAGTGCTATCCCTGGGAGGGTGGGCCTGGACTGCATAAGAAAGATATATGATTCCCTGCACTCTGCCGAAGGTTTGGTTATGAGTCTCAGCATCTGCTTTGATACCCTGCTAGGTAGAGTCTTTCAGAGGCCCTCTGTAGTAGGCTCCTGTCCTGTTACTTGTTTTCTCCTACTTCCAATGTCCATCCCATTTGTCTTTCTAAGTGAGGATTGATCATCTCACCCCAGGTCCTCTTTCTTGTTTATGTTCTTTATGTATACAGATTTTAGTATGTTTATCCTATCTTACATTTCTAGTACCCACTTATAAGTGAATATATACCGTTTGTGTCTTTTTGCTTTTGGGATACCTCACTCAGGATGATCTTTTCTAGATCCCACCATTTGCCTTCAAATTTCATGATTTCCTTGTTTTTAATTGCTGAGTAGTATTCCATTGTGTAAATGTACCACAATTTCTGTATCCATTCCTCTGTTGATGGACATTTGGGTTGTTTCTAGGTTCTGGCTATTACGAATAAAGGAATCATATGAAAGAAGGGGGAGTTAGTATGACCTGGAGAGGACAGGAGTTCCACAAGGACCTAATATATCTGAGCACAGTGGTCTTTTATATGACTGTATCTCCAACCAAGGACCATATATGGATATAACCTAGAACCCCGGCTTGGATGTAGTCCATGGTAGCTCAGTATCCAAGTGGGTACACTAGTAAGGGGAACAGGGACTATTTCTGACATGAACTCAGTGGCTGGCTCTTTGACTTTCTCCCCATCCCTAGGAAGAGGGAGGAGGAGCCTTGCTAGGCCACAGAGGAAGACAATGCAGCTAGCCCTGATGAGACCTGATAGGCTAGGGTCAGGGGGAAGGGGAGGACGACCTCCCCTATCAGTGGACTGGGGGAGGGGCATGGGAAGAGAAGAGGAAGAGAGGGTGGGATTGAGAGGGGATGAGGGAGGGGGCTACAGCTGGGATACAAAGTGAATAAACTGTAATTAATAAAAAATAATAAACTTAAAAAGTGCACATTAATTTCAGCTAAAAAAAAAAAAAGATATATGAGCAAGCCGAGGCAAGCAAGCAAGCCAGTAAGCAGCATTCCCTTATCACCTTTGCATCAGACCTTGCCTCCTGATTCCTGTCTTGGCTCAGTGATGAACAATAATTCGGAATTAAAAGCCAAATAAAATGTTCCCTCCTGTGTGTTGTGTTGGATTGTTGTGTTTATCACAGCAAAGGAACAAGCTAGGACATAAATTGATACAGGAGTGGGTATCACTTTGATAGACATCGCGATGTTATGTTGGAGGATTGTAAAAATGTTTGAAATTTTGAGATGGAAATAATATTAAATGCTCAGAGTTTAATGGACTGTTCTGTGGGAGCTCAGAAGATAATGCTGAGACAAATGCAGGTGATGGAGGCCTGGCTTGTGATGTTTCAGAGGGAAGTGAAGACTATCAGAGCTATTCATATGATATTTTGGCTTAAGGATCTATGGAAGGAAAACATTTACTAGGCAAGAGATGTTGGTCAGCGGGGATTGAACAATCATCTCTGATTAATAAGAGGTCAAATTCACTGAGTCAAAAATCTTCTGAGAAGTATTTCCTAAGAGTTAGCATACAAAAACACATGGTGTAAGGCATGACATGGTTGGGTTGGAGTTCCTACAGTGAGGCCAAGAGGGCATGGGTAAAGGTCCAGCCTCAGGTGCAGTTAAGACCCCAGCATATCAGGGATGCCAGGACTGTGGTCTGATTACTAACGACAACTGTAGCTATGGAGTGGAGCTCCCTGAGACAAGCAGCGCATACTATAGATGGCAGAGCTGGAGAGGAGGGGCTACCTAAGCTCTTTGGAACCCAGAAAACTGTGAGTTCCAGATATTGGAAACTGAGCTATATTACACTGTTGGAGTTTGGGTTTGGAATGTTCTTATTGTAATTATGCCTCGGTTATTTACTCTTGAAACAAGAAATTATGTAACTTGTTTTTCTTTTAATTTTATTTTATAGGAGCCCACAGTTAAGAGACTTTGGAGTTCAAAAAATATTTTATTTTGTGTTTATGAGTCTCATTCTTGCATGTATATCTGTGCATCACGTGCATGCCTGGTACCCATGGAAGCCAAAAGAAGGTGGTGGATCCCATGAGACTGGAGTTACAGAGAGTTGTAAGTCACTATGTGGGTTCCAGGAATCAAACCCAGGTCTGGAAGAACAGCCCATGCTCCTACCATTAGCCATCTCTCCAGCCCCAGAATTAGAATTTTAAAGAGGAATTGGACTTGTAAATTGTTAGAGTTTTAAAATGACTGAAACTTTTGCTGACTGTGGTTTTTATTATAATATTAACACAAGCTTTTGGGTGGGGGAGAAATTTAGAGCAGATGGCTTAAAAATGTTTGTGGGTCAAAGTAGACTAAAAGTGAGAGGTCATAGAGTTGATGGGTATGACAAGGAATTAGACAGATCTGAGAAGAGGAAATATCAACAAAAGAATCTCCTCTATAACACTGACCTGAGGGCCTGTCTCCAGGACATTTTATTGAGTTATGATTGATGTGTAAGGGCCCACCTAATTGTGGTCAGTGAAATCTCTGAGCAAGTGGTCCTAGACTGTCTAAGAAAGGTAGCCAACTAAGCCAGTACTCCTCCCTGGTCTCTGCTTGCTTTCGATTCTGTTTCCAGGTTGCTCCCTGAGTTGCTTCCCTGACTTCCCATAATGATGGGCTGTGATGTGGAAGTATAAGCTAAACAATGTCTTTCCTCCCTGAGGCGCTTTGGGTCATGGCATTTATCACAACAATGGAAGGCAAACAAAGGCAATTTAAAACATACAATTTGTTCATTGTAGGTACATAGACAATTAACTTTTGTATGTTGCTGTACTAATTTATTAATCTAGAGAGATTTTTGTGGTACATTAATTGGAAAGACTGAAGAATAGTGAGGAGAGTCAAAACCTACCTAGGAAAGTAGAATTTAGTTATAGAGTGTGCGCAAGGAATTTTGAAATGGAAGCTTTTCCTTGCCACCTACAGTTGTGCTTTTTGTTTTGTGTGTTTTAATATGATAATGTATAATGTTTCTGGAGGTAAAGCTCATGAATATATAAGGTTCCCCATGTACCTGAGGCCCCAGAGGTTCCCCACGCTCAGGCTAGACCACACTCAACTCCAGCAATGTGCCAAACATTCTCGTTAAACATTCCTGCTGATGACTCCAGTGGTTTCTGTTCTGGATGACTCAAACTCAGTGACTGTTTGGATTCAAGTTTGTTCAGGTTTGAAATTGGCTCTGTACCTTACAACTTACCTACCAGTTTTCTTTAATCATTGATTTCACTGTTTTTCAGGTTTTGTATCATTATAAGATTACAAATGTTGATTTTCAATATTTTTTTATATTGAACTAGACTCTCCCAATTCAACTTCTTTGTTTGTACTTGGATTTGCAGTTGTGCCAGCAATATTTGCTGATTTATTTCTCTCGATTGGCATTCTTGTGAAAACACTGATCCATAGATGTAAGGGACTATTCCCAAGTTCTCAAACTTAGTCTATTGATCTGTGACTATGTCAGGACCATATTCTCTTGATTACAGTGGAATGTAGTCAGGTTTGAAGTAGCTTTCCAAGATAGGCTGTTCTGATTCCTTGCATTTCCATAGGAACTTTAAGAAAGCATGTCGATATCAGCAAAGAAACCAGATGAGATTTTAATGTTGTCTTCATCAAGTTTGTCACTGAACCAGAAAGTCTTCCTATTTCAACAGCCTAAGTGCTTGAACTCTTTTCTTCATTTGTTCCTTTCCATATATTTCACTTCTTTTGTTAAATGTATTTCTAAATATTTTAGGTTTTTTTTTGATGGGTGGAATTGGGAGGAGACGAAGGAGGGGACCACAGTGGGGATACAAATTGAATAAATTGTAATAAATGATAATAATAAAAAAAGAAAAGAAAAAAGAAGAAGAGGGCTGATTGAAGACATTGTCAAAAGAGTCAGAAGGAATGGGCAAAGCTGACACACTAGTTTTGAGAAACCTTACAGTTTTTCTTCATCAGGGAACAGGGGTGTAGAAATGAAAGAGCACGTGAGCTATACACTTTAAAGCTGTTAATGGAAAGCCAACATCTGCTTGAGGGAATCCTTGACAATTTTGATTTCTCTGTGATGTAGGGAGTGAATGATTGAAGGGAAGGGTTTGAAAAGAGTGGCAAAGTTTGAAATAATTATTTGGAAAACTATTTGGAACCTGGGAATTAAAGTAAGTCTTTAACATGGAAACTCTGTAATAAAAATTCTCTGAAGTCATCTTTATACAAAGGATTTTATTTAAAGAGAATAGAGAATTCTCTGGAGCCTCCTTGCAGCAAATTTCCATTATTGCTGAGGCAACTGCAATCAGACCTGAATGAAGGCAGATGTATGAGGGGTCCTTGGTGTGTTCCTACCTTCTGGTGAGTTGGCCAAGAAAGCCTAAGGAAATTTTAATTAAGCTTGTGTGTACTATTCTATATCAAAGCCCATTCGACTTTGTGCCCCAGCAGTCCCAGTCACTTCCCGAGCTCCTTATCATCTCTGAAATGTATCAGGGAGAAAATGACTTCTCTCCAGACCCCTGATGGGGACAATAAGCCTGACTCTGCCCTGGACAGGCTGATCCTACTCCTGCTTCAGGGCCTGAAGAGAAAACCCTGGAATGTGTTCTTTGACTAAAAACTAAAATTCCAGCGTATACATGAGCTCCTGGAATAGATGCCTTAACTCTGGGCAGGTAAGGTTTGTGACTTTGAATACAGAAGGGTTATGGACTGGGTATCATGATCCTTCACTCACGTTTGTATATTAAAACTCTGACCCTAATGGAGGTGGTGCTTGTAGATGGGCTTTTTGGAGGTAGTTTAGGATTAGATAAGGCTCTGAAGGTGAGGCTCCCTCTGTCCATGCACACACAGGGGTAACGTGTTCACAGACTAAGAAGCTGCCTACAAGCCCAGAGGAGAGACTGCAGAGTGAACACTGGCCCGCTCACACCTTGCTTTTGGATTCCTAGTCTTTATAATTGAGAAACTAGCTTTCTACTTTTGAACCCGTCTAGTTTATAGTCTTCCGAAGTGCCATCCTGAGCCGAGAGAGAATGCAGGATTTACTAAGTACCAGCTATGCTTGAGGCATCCTTCGTCATTCAGTTGCTGAGACAGTGCTAGGAGGTGCCAGTTGTTTCCAGACCATTGCAAGGTCGCTGTAAGCCCGTCTCGTTGTAAGGTTGGAATCTTGCTATTTATTCTTTAAGATAATAGTTAAAATGATGGCAAGTTCTGGACTTGGCACATCAAATGTTCCTTAGAATTTTATTTTTATTATTTTTAATCATGTGTGTGCACACACATATGAATAGACATAAATAAGTGAGTGCAGGTGCCTGTGGAAGATCCCCCTGGAGGTGGAATTACAGGCAGTTGTGAGCCACCTGACATAGACACAGTTACAAATTGTATGTTTCCTCTGGGTACAGCATGGTTAAAAAGGAGTTTAGTTGTTTTCCATTTTCACTATTTTGAATAAATGTGCTTTTGTAAGAAGTAAATTGAGCGTTTGTAATGGAGATTCAGTATAAGAAGACTTCAGAGAATTCTCAGCTCTTTTAAAATGGAATCCATTGTCTAAAGATGACTTTGGAGGGTTGTTATTAGACAGTTTCCATGTTAAAGAAATACTCTAATTTACCTTTTTCTCACTTTCTAGAGCAGACTCTCAATACCATTGTCTGCTTGTCTTGATTGTTTTAGTTATTTGTCCAGTTTCTCTGAACAAATGGAAATGTTCATAACTCTTCTTTCGTATCTATACTGTTGGTATAATGTTCTTTTGGAATCTACCCTTGTTCACTCAGATGCTGATTTCTCTGCCCCACTGTCTGGTTTCAATCCGGACATTGCATTGTGATGCTTATTCTAATCATTACCTGTCTCAAGTTTGTGTAAATATGCCACCATTTGTTCTTCAACTAAAACAACCAGCCACAATGTTGAACAATGGGAAGGATAGGGTGGGGCATCCTGGTTAAGAGTGGGAGGAGAGGAAGGAGGCAGAAGGAGAGGAAGGAGTATGAGGGAGGAGAGGAGAGAAGCAGGGAGAGAGCAGAGGCTGGAGGAGAGGTCTTGGAATGACTTGGAGAAATGAACTGGACTTAAGATATCACTAAAAGCAAGTATAATGGGTGAAGCTGAATGGTAGGAAACTTGGAGGTTTAGGATGGAGTAACTATTGCCCAGCATTGTGTTCTAGGCTAACTAAATAAATCTTAGTCTCTGTGTGGTGATTTGGTTAAAGAGCTGTTTAGGATTAACCACATCTTTACTAAAAGATATATCAATAGTAAATATTAATCACCAAATACAACAAGTTCTGTAGGTCTCTGAGCCTTGTTTTGAATACAACACTATGCCCTCCATATGCTCTGCTTAGTGCTCTGTGTTTTGGTTTTTAGCATTCCTGAGTATTTACCTGGATGACCCCAAGTCAGTGTATCATCGATGCTTGATCTTCAGTGTTTATCACAGCATTAGTACCATCTGAATGCCTCAAGGACAGGAATGGAGCTGGTCCCCACATCAGTGGCCTCCCTTAGCTGTGGGAAGTATACCTGAACTCAATTAGGATTAGGGTTTGGGTTATGGTTAGGGTTAGGGCCAGGGTTACTGTACTCTCTACAGTCGCCAAGTTATAGAACTAACCTTGGTATCTACTCAGAGAGGAATAAAGAAAAACAATGTGGTTTATATACACAGCCAAATATTTTTCAGCCATAGAGAAGAATGAAGTGATATTATTTGCAGGAAAAAGGAGGCGACTAGAGATCATGGTCAGTAAACTGTCAATGTCAGAGAAAGAAATATGTTTATCTCATTTGTGCTTCTTAGACTTTATGGTTTTATAAAATCATAATTATATGAGGACATGAATTAAAAGTGAAACCAGTTGGGAGACATAGGGGACTAATAGGAGGAGGCTAGAGAAGGGAGGGCAATGGGGTTGGGAGGGAGTGTGATCAAAGTGCATTGAGCACTTCGTGAGAATGACCTTATGGAACCCAGAATAATAGATAAATAGATTATTATAAAATAATCATAACGAAAACTGGCCATGCTAGTCCACTCTTAGTGGAGTGGGCTCTGAGTAGAGAGTCCAGTGGTACTAAGTACTTTCACTTTATTGAATAACCATCACCACCATCCATCTTTAGAACCTTTTCATTACCCCAAATGTAATGACTGTATTTAGTAAACACAGCCAGTCCATGCCATTCTGTGTCAGAGCCTAACTACTCCAGGTACATCATATAGTTGGAGTTATATGATCTTTGATCTTACATGTCTGGCTTATTTTACCTAGCCTTGTGTTATCTATCAGTGGACTAGGGGAGGGGCATAGATGGAGAAGGGGGACTGGGATGAGATGAGGAAGGGGGCCACAGCCGGGATACAAAGTAAACAAATTGTAATAAATATTAATAAAAATAAATAAAAATAAAAAGCATATCATAGTAGGAATGTCTTCAGATTTGCAACTGGAAGTGGATTGGGTGTCAATTCTTTGAGATTGCCTTTAGTAATAAATTATAAGAATTCAATGGAGAAAAAAAAAGATTAATCCATGATGCAGTGTGTATCTCTTTCATTTTTTTTTACTAAAGCTGCAACACCACACACCACACACACACACACACACACACACACACACACACACACACACACAC